>NW_020665065.1:12291044-12321555 GCF_002925995.2 Terrapene triunguis
TTTTTTTTTTTGTTGTTTTTTTTTTTTTTTAGTTTTTTGTGGTTGGGGGGCGGTGCCAGGCTGGGGGCGCGCTGGGGGGGCGGGGGCAGTGCCAGGCTGGGGGTGTGCTGGGGGGGCTGGGGCAGTGCCAGGCTTGGTGTGTGCGGTGGGGGGGCGGGGCGGTGCCAGGCTGGGTGTGTGCACGGGGGGCAGGGCGGTGCCAGGCTGGGGGCGTGCTGGGGGGGCGGGGGCAGTGCCAGGCTGGGGGCGTGCTGGGGGGGCTGGGGCAGTGCCAGGCTTGGTGTGTGTTTGATGGAATAGGGCAGTGCCTGGCTGTGTGCGGTGGTGGTTGCCAGGGAAGCAGTGCAGACTGTGAGACAGGGGGGCAGTGCTAGAGCATGTCTGTGCTGAGAGTTGGCGACGGTCTCCACTTGTGTTAATGTGGCGGTTGCCAGACTGCTCTGCTGCAATGGCGGGTTACTGGGCTGGAAGATGATGCCAGGCTGTGTCTGTGTAGATAGAGAGAGCAGTGCTAGGCTTTGTCTGTGGCGAGCTCATGATATGCTGGTGGGAAGGTGGGGGCAGTGCCTGGCTTTGTGCTGCTGGGGCCAATGTAAGATCTAGATGTGTGTCTCTGTGGAACAGTCTCCAGCTATCTCAGGCAGTACCAGAGCTGTGTGACCCTGCTAGGTTTTATGTGTCATAGGAAGTCCATGATTAGTTACAGGATAAAGGATATCAGTTCTTTCTGAGAATCTTAACTCCTGCACTTGTTGCCCCCGGCTGTGACTTCCTTGTTAGATTTTGTTGGCAGAGGTCAAACAGAAAGTGACGGAGATAAAATGAAGAGTAGATATTCTCCTCTTTGGAGATGTGCTTTGAAACGAAGTGTGGCACAACTGGGCAGTCAGAAACTCTTTAAAGTTCCAATTTGCCGTGTTATATTTCTGGTGATAATAGGGTGATATGTTCAGAATACACTCACATCATAAAGTGTCAGACATAGATGCAACCACTGGAGAGGCAAGGAGAGATGTGCCCCTCAACTTTACTCTCTCAGTGTAGCTGAAGGACGCTTGAATTTCATTCTTGCTCTCCTTCCCCCACTTCTTCAAGCTCAACTTTTTTTTTAAATGTGGTTGCACCACTAGTTAAGTTAGGCAAAGAGCAACTTTCAGCACAGTGTAGACCCTACCATATCAGGGGCTTGTTTCAAATCTCTACTATGGGAATATGGAAGATCCACACAGAGCAATTCCATCCATTGGATTGGATCATTAGTAATTGATAAAAGCTGCTCTGCACAGACACATACCAAATCAGGCAGCCTTCCAGAGTCTAATTTAAAAAACAGCCTGACTTGGCATAGGTTTCTTATAATATAAAGTGGATATTGTTACTGATAGAGCATTACTAGAGCAGCCCTGCTGGAATACCACCAGCTTCTTATTATAAATCTCTCTTTTCAGACATCTAGATCTCAATCACTTAGCATCATGTTGATCTGAAATATGATATTTAAGCAGCTGGCTCAAATGAGCCACTTAAATCTCATTCATTTGATTTTAAGTTGCTCTACAAATACATTTCTGTAGTTTCTGGAGATTTTACACCAGTCTCAAGGCAAAAAGAATTATTTTGCTTATAAAGTTAAAGTTGGCCAGGCAGTTCTTTTTTGAAGATTAGTTGTTACTTGAATGAGTCTACTCCAGAGAACTTCTAGTTGCTGCAGGAAGTGGTGTCAGTGATTTAGAGTCAGTACTGAATCAGTGCCCCAACATGGAGCGTGCTGTACGGCTGAAGATACTGTCTTTTCTTCAAACCAAATTCTTGGCCATGTGACGATTTCATGGTATCTTTTGTATCAGCCAAGGAGTCATGGCCACATTTCAATGTAAGGAATTATATTTTCCCTCCTTAAATCTGCTGACTTTACTGACGAAACCAATTTTTTTCTCATAATACAAGTTTTTAATTACATTTTATTCCTGTTATTCTAGCAGAGCCTGTAAGCTTAGGGAGAAAAAGGTGGATTCTCTTCTGTTAGGTTTAAATATTTGCCCACACTGTATAGTGAATGGAAAAAATAAGCTTTATGCTGTGACTGAAATCTACAGACCAAGCCAATGCAAATTGTGCTTTGCACTATAGTTTTCAAATGACAGTACAAATCATAGAGAAATATAATGAGCAGAAGTGGGGTAGGAAATGTGTTCACTGGGTGGGAAATTAACTATTTAGAGCCAGAGAATTGACAGTTTAGTGAGGGGAAAGAGAGGAGGAAAATTTCTTGGCTTCCTCCCTGTAAATACATTACTGACTTTATGGCACCTGGGATCTTTTCAAAAAATGGAGGGAGAAATCCCAGTACCATCAAGTGAATGACAAAACTCCCTCTGATTAAATTAAATAGGGCCATGATTTTTCATCCAGAGTATCCACTTTTTGGTTGAGGACCTATTAAAACTGAGTTCTGTTTCTTTAAATCAGTTGGCAATCTGATGCTTCACATGAAGCACGTGTTGCACGTACTCACTGGAACATCTGCATTGGCAGCTTCTGCTGTTTAAAAAGACAGGCAATGAATTCCAACAGGAGGGCAAAGGGGAGGACAAACAGAGAACCAGGAAATAAACATACACTCACTGGGATGGTTGGTATAGCTGCAGAATGCAAGCAAGGCTGCCAAGCTGGGACAGTTTGAATAAAGGGAGATTATAAACAATGACAAATTCAGGTTTTAGATGCACCGAGAAATCTCTCATCTTAGAATGGAGATACTTAAACTGACTTAAAATGAGAGACAGACAGGCCTGTTCCAAAAATCTGAGATGAACTGTGGAGCTGAATCCAAAGTCTGAATCTAGGTAAAGTGCTGAATCAAAACCTGGATCTGAACGTAAGACCTGGCTCCAAACATGAACTCACAGCTTTGAAATTTGAATCTATATAAAGGGCTCAACCAAAACCTGCGATCTGAACTTCCCTGACTCTAGAGAGTTGGAATCCAGACCCAAATTTTTCCAGTGTTTGGTGTGTCCAGATCTGGGGTTTGGATCTGCGTTATTACATAGATATTTATTCAGTATTTATATTTCAATAGCACCTAAAGGTCACACACAGGTTGGGGGGCATTGATGGATTTGAGCTGCTTGGGATTTGAATCCAGGGTTTTCCTTCGGGGCTTGTCTCTAATTAAACAAATCCCAAGTGAAAGAATCTTCCTTAAAAATAAAACGAATGAGACCTGGCAGGTTTGAAGGGGCAGGTTCTCTAGGGAGAATCCATAGCCTATCAGATTGCTACCTGCTGTGGTGCATTGTTTTATACTGAAGACTTTTCTGTTTGCCCAACTATATCGAGAAAATCCCTACTCTGAGGTCAGGGATTGGAATCGAAGGTGATTTAAACACACTCAGGCATTTACTTTGATTGCACAAACAAAATCAGATCTATGGCTCTTTGTTGAGGTGTCAGGGTTGCCAATATTCTTACATGAAGCAAAACTGAATGCCCCAACTAGTTATAAAACGGTAGACCCTACATCTCTCTGGGATATCTTTGATGTACTTCATATTTTCTCTTCCCTTTCAAGATCTTGCTTCCTCAGGTTTCCCCTGCAGAGGCCCATAGTCCTTAGGGAACTAAAATTCCACTTGATTGCAAGTTTGTGTTGCCTGCCTAAAGACAGCATCTACATCACTGAGTGTGTTTCTTCTCTGATTTACAACTGTGAGCTTTGTATCAGGAAGCATCCAGCATCTGACCCATTACTTTGATGTTAATATCCTGACACACACTGTACATTTCCTGACACTTGCTCCCTATCCTCAATCAAGCACTCCCCATCTCTCTGATACTAATGGCACTTTTTTCTATCCCAATGCACATGCTCTACCATCTCCAGTTCTCTGCCCCTGACTTTCATATACCCCTGTTGATCTACCCAGTGCTATTCCCTCTACCCTGACAGATTTCCTATCCTCACATACAGGCAGTGGGCCAAATTCAGCCCTGAGTGGAGGAGGGGCTTGGGGTTTCAGCCCTGCAGGGCGCACCTGCCAGGGCTCGGGGCTTCAGCCGCCTTACCCCCTGGCTCCTGGCAGGTGTGCCCTGGCTCTTGAACTTCTGAAGATTGTCGTATGTGGCTCAGAGGGCCAGTAAGTTTGGCCACTCCTGCTCTAGATTCTACTGCAATATAAACAGTAGTAATAATAAATAATATTTAATAACTTGCTCCAGGCCACACAGCAAGTCAGTATCAGAGATGGGTCTACTCGGCGCAACATTCAATACCTTACAAAAATGACCAGAACCCCCTCCCCCCCGCCTCATCCTTTTAAATTAGTATATTTGTATTACACCAATAAGGCAAACCAAACATATAAAATAGCCCTGTTACAGAACTAAGCAGGACTTGCACAACAAAACCATTAAAGATGAACTAACCAGGTTCTTAATGATAAACAGAAAAATAAATGTAACCAAAAGGAGAACTGAGCAGTAAACGTTAGCTGAGGAAACACACCACGTATCTATGGGAGTATTGTAACAGATTTTACACTATGCTAGTAAGAGATGACTAATGTGAACTGACAGGTGGAAGGAAAATATTTAATAATGATCCCCAAATTCCAGAGCTGTGTGTAATCTTTTTCTGCTGCAACTTTCTCAGGCTTAATGTCTGTGCAAATGTGCAAACCACGTGCAGGGGTGCTGGAACAATTTGTATACAGTAGAACCTCCGAGTTACGAACACCCCGGGAATGGAGGTTGATTGTAATTATGAAATGTACATAACTCTGAACAAAACATTATGGTTCTTTCAAAAGTTTACAACTGAACATTGACTTACTACAGCTTTGAAACTTTACTATGCAGAAGAAAAATGCTGCTTTCCTTTTTTTTAGTAGTTTACGTTTAACACAGTACGGTCCTGTATTTGCTTCTTTTCCAAATCAGGTTTTGTGGTTGACTCTGGTGTTCGTAATTCTGAGGTTCTATTGTGGGGGTGCTGAGAGCCACTGAACCAAACTGTAAACCCTGTATATGATGGAAACCACTTCAAGGGGTGTGGCAGCACCCACAGTTCCATCACCTACAATCACATGATAACCATGCATTGGATGAGCCTGGGGGGAAGTGTTCCTCCCACTTCTAGTGGCTCATCTCTGACCACGATTAAATGCTCCACTTCCCTCAGCTCCTTCAGTACAAATCCATCCCTTGGGTCCTGATACACACAGGGAGGCTGGAACAGTGGGGGTGCTGGGGATGGAAACCATGTTATTTGGTGTCTGTTATTACTACTTTAATCCAGCTGCAACCCCCCTAGCTCCAGCACCACTGGATGTACAGTCACAATGGGGGGGGGGGGTCCAAAGCAAACCCGGCATTCCCCTGAAGACCCTCCACCCTCAACACACATCCTTTGGGAAAGTTGGGAGCTGAACTTTGCCACATGAGTTCATTTCTAAATAGTAATAGAGAGGATCTCTCTGTGTAGCATTTCTCATGCCTAAATCGCCCGCAATACTTAACGAGGTGTGTCCAGAAAGCCCCCCTGAAGTGGGGCAGTGGGGATGCGGTGACTGGAGCCGGAACCCTGTCTGCTCTAGGTCCCGCAGGCTGGGGGCTGGGTTAGCGGGGAGCGGGTTAGGGGTGGGGGAAGGCAGTGGGGTGGGCAGACTCCCCAGCTTTCGGGGGGCTGGGCCCTTGTCCCAGGCGGCTCCAGCGATCGGCCCCTGCCGCCGGGCGGGCGGAAAGGCTGCAGTCGGCCGGGCTGGAGGGAAGGGGCTGAGCCAGGACTGCAGGGAGGAGCCCCCCGGAGGGGCGGGTTTAGTGCGTGGCAGCGAGAGCCGCGCAGCGCCGGGAGTTGGCCGGGGTGGGTGCCCGCTTTGTCCCGCTCCCCGGTGCACAGGGCTGGGTCGGGTCTGCAGGCAGCACCGCGGCTGGAGCCGGACTCGGGGAGCCCAGGAACCGCCAGAAGTCGCCCCCATGCTGCCCCAACTGCTCCTGCTGCCCGGGCTGGTCCTCACGCTGCTGATCGCGGAGGGGAGCTGCGGGTCCAAGCAGGAGGGTAAGAAGGGGGCTCTGAGCTCCCGGGCACCGCCAGCCTGGGCTATATCCCCTGCCCAGAGAGACCTGGGCACCGCCAGCCCGAGCCTGTGTCCCCTGCCCCGAGAGACCTGGGCACCGCCAGCCCGAGCCTGTGTCCCCTGCCCCGAGAGACCTGGGCACCGCCAGCCCGAGCATGTGTCCCCTGCCCCGAGAGACCTGGGCACCGCCAGCCCGGGCCGGCGTCCCCTGCCCAGAGATACCCGGGCACCGCCAGCTTGGGGCCCGTGTCCCCTGCCCAGAGAGGTCTGGGCACCATCAGCCGGGGCCGTGCCCCCTGCCCAGAGAGACCTGGGCACCGCCAGCCCGGGCCAGTGTCCCCTGCCCAAAGAGACCTGGGCCCTGCCAGCCCGGGCCGTTGTCCCCTGCCCAGAGAGACCTGGGCACTGACAGCTTGGGGCCCGTGTCCCCTGCCCAGAGAGACCTGGGCCCTGCCAGCCCGGGCCGGTGTCCCGTGCCCAGAGAGACCTGAGCACTGCCAGCCTGGGGCTGGTGTCCCTTGCCCAGAGAGATCTGGGCACTGCCAGCCTGGGCCCGTGTCCCCTGCCCAGAGAGACCTGGGCACTGCCTGTCTCACAGCACAGAATGAGTAACATGAGCTTCAGGAGCGCTCTCCTGCTGACAAAGCCGCTGCTGCTTGTGGGGGATGGAAGTTTTTTGTCAGCAGGAAAACTCTCTCCTGCTGACAAACAGCAAGTACACTGTGCGGCTTTTAGCGGCATGGCTGCAGCGGCACAGCCGTGTCGCTAAAAGCTGCGTAGCGTAGCCATAGTCTATTGCTGCTGAATTCCTCCAGCAAGCAGATTCTAACTATTTATGTGGAGAAACATTTAAGTCCACCCTGGTAGTATTGCTGTTTGCATTTATTATTGATCTAAAAGTTGTGACTCTGTGACGATACTTTGCTTACATGGCTCTTTTCACCACAGTGCTCCAAGTGTTTTAGAAAGGTTGGTAAGCATCATATACCCATTATACAGATGGGAAAATGGAGGCCCAGAGAGTGAAGTGCTATGCTAATGTCACAGAGCAGGTCAGTGGGAGGTAGAACCCAAGTCTCCTGAATCTAAGTCAAGTGCCTGATCTGCTGATCCATACTTCTTCTGTACCCTGTGGTTATACAATTAACTGTAACTTCTCAGGTTTCTGGTTGTCCGAGTGGCCCTCAGCGTCGCTGAGTCTGGATGACCCTGCTTTGCAGAAAGGAGTCAGTGTTTCTGTAATGTGGGACAGAAGATGTGAAAGAGTAAATCTGCTTTTAAATGCTTCCACGAGATACCAAACATCTGTTACCCTGCTCACAAGGGCTTTTGAATGATGGTGTAAACTGGCACCGTTCCAGTGATTTCCAGCTGGGGATCTGGCCCTGTGTGATTTATGTCTGGAGAGGGGAGCTAGGATTTAAAATGGTGAAGTGGAGAAAGAGAAGAGCGTTCGGGGAACCCAGCAAAGGGCTTTGCCGGTTATAGAGCAAAAAGGAAGGAAAAAGAAGGATTGTTACTGCAGCTTAGGAAGTGACCATTCCCTTACAGCAGTGACTTTGAGGAAGAAAGAAAAGAGTAAAAGGGGAAGGTGGCTGGAGGCCGCATAGCTCAGCCTTAAGACTTCCAGGACTGGGCTGAAAGAATGCCTCGTGGGTGGAAAGCTCTCTCTGCAGCTAGAGGTCTCTTGGCACAGAAGTGAAGCCTAGCTAGCATCTCTCAAAGTTGTTCCTCCCCTCCAGATCAGTAATTAAGGGGAATCTTTATTGAGGAATTCGGCCCAGAGTCTGGGTGGGGAGGACTGAGGCTCTGCACTGGCATTTTCTCGCTCTAATTAATTTATATGTTGCACAGTGAGGTCTTTTTCTATCTCCGAAATATGACACCTCTTCCTCAGCCATCCGCTGGAGCCTCTCGCACTCCCACCAGAGTGGCCATCTGGTGCAGGAAAACTCTGGAAGTCACATCAGATGAGTGTGAACAGTTTGCTGACTGTCTTTGGAAGGTGGCGTGAAAATGAATTCCTGCCTTGTTTGGTTTGAGATCCTCGGTCCTTGGAGAAAATTCAGGCTGGAATAGCTGCCCAGTAGTGGGCTCCTGTAAATTATTCCTTCTTATTCAGTTAATTTAAGTCTTCAGCTCTCACAGCAGGGGCTGGAATTTAAAGTCTCTCTTCCAGCCCCTTGCCTGATATTCCACATTTGCATCCCTTCTCACCAGCAGGCTGATTCCCATTTTCTAGGAAAGCCCGAGCTCCTGGCTCCCTAGTACAGGAGGCTCTCCTGGTGCTCTGCACACTGTCACATGACTGGAGACTTGCCGGCTTTACCATAGCCCCTGGGGGACTGCATACTTTCCTACGCTGTTTACATCTTCTGACTCCACAGATCATACAAAGCAGGAGTGTAATTAGGGCCCCAACTATGCTGGCTAAATAACTGAGTTTAAAAACATCATTCACATTCCTCTATAGCTTTGTCCATCGGTCTGGCCATCCATCTGGCTCATGCTCAACACTGTGGTACCTAAATGACTAACAAATAGCCCAGAAGGGCACTGTGAAGCTTGAAAGCTTGTCTCTTTCACCAACAGAAGATGGTTCAATGGAAGATATTATCTCACTCAGCTTCTCTCTAACAAAATATACTTAAATCCAACTTGATGGTCTCTTATTGACCTGTAATCTCTCTTCATATTGTTCTGATGGGAATAAAGGATCTCATGGACTTCTAGTTAAAACCCCTTCTCTCCTTCAGCTAGGAATCCCAAACTTATCTCTACCCTCGCTACCCCTGTCCCAGATCTCTCTCTGCAACTGTACTATAGTTTCATCCATATCCCAAGGACTCCGACGCATAATTGCTATGGGTTAGTATCAGCCCTTCACCATTTTCATAAGAATGGCCATACTGGGTCAGACCAAAGGTCCATCTAGCCCAGTATCCTGTCTACCGACAGTGGCCAATGCCAGGTGCCCCAGAGGGAATGAACAGAACAGGTAATCATCAAGTGATCCATCCCATCGCCCATTCCCAGCTTCTGGCAAACAGAGGCTAGGGACACCGTCCCTGCCCACCCCGGCTAATAGCCATTTTATGCTCAGTGGTCTACCAGATCCATCCAGAGATCCTGCTTTTCTCATGCATCCAGAGGCGTCGGGCTCTGTGTACCTAGGAAATCTATCAGGATGCATTGGGGATGCACATCAGGCACATCCATTAGGAAATTCACTCCTCCAATGTCACTGGATAAGCCTGCTAGATCCAAGAAAATGCTCCTCCAGTGCAATCAGTTATTCTTGGAATTTTCAATGTTCCATTCAAATGGCCAGGGATCCTGTTTAAACACTGCTGCCAGGACCCAGGCACATTCCTAGCCAGGTGAAAGTGTTAACATGAAGACCTGCCAAAAAGTAGAGCATTCAGTTACATCAAAGAAATCCTGGGCCCAATCCTAAAAGTTTTACTCCATTTTTACTTAGACAAAGCTCTTCTCAAAGTCAATGGGAGTTTTGCCAGCATAAGGATGTGCAAAAACTGAAAAAGTACTTCAGAATTTGGCCTCATATTTTAAGAAACTGGAAACCAAAAAAATCAAGAGCAGTAGGGAGAGAATGTTGGATGGAGACTGTGACAGAATAAATCCACATTATATATAGTAGACATCTGGAATACAGATCCAGAACACAATAGAAAATCAGAGGCCCTTCCAAGAGAAAACTAACAGCTACCTGGCCAAATGCTGCCGTTCCTTACGTCGGTGTAAATGCTGACTGGAGAGAGAGAGCAATGCTGCAGGGAAGCACTTAAACTAAGTGGATGATTTTCAGGTACACACTTTCATTGATGGCAGTGTTATTTTTTTATCTTCATGTTTAATTTTCTTTAAACTCCGTAAGCCTGAGGAAAGTGAGGCTGACGTTTGACGTTACTAGAGAAACCCTCAGTAAGTTGTATTCTCTGGGTGCGTCTCACAAGCCGTGCAATGAAATGATAGTTTTGTAAAGTATCACACTTCATGTGCAGGGCCAGCTTCTGACCTCGGTTGTACCAGTGTAAAGGCAATGTAATGACACTGGTTTCATTCATTTTAGCATAGGGCTCCTTAGCCATGCTCTGTCTCTGACTGGTCCCACTCAGGGGCTACGCTAGCTGGCTGCTCCAGTGGAGCAGTGCTGTGGGTGGGCATCTTGCGTTGCCACGGTGCACCTCCAGAATGGCTTTCCACCATTGCTGGCCTGCAGCCCGGCTTCCACCAGTGGACTCCAGGCTGTGAATCAAATCCTGACCGTTATTTAGGAGCCATCTTTTCCCAGGGACAGAAGCACACCACCCACACTGAAATCAGTAGAGTAGGGCATGCAGAATTTGGTCCAGACTTAGGAGATGAGAGTCTGCAGTGGAGCATGACTTTGCTATTGCAAACATTTGACCCTATATTCAAGTCAGACATTGCTTTAGTCTGTGCTTCATAGGACTATGTTGTCGCAATGAAAAGCAGAGGCTGTGCGGAGGCAGTCAGACTGGGTGGTTAGTGAAGAAGACATCAGGACTCTGTCAGTTTCTATTCCTGCATCTGTGGCTAGCTTGCCATGTGGCCTTGGGAAAGTCACTTAACCTCTTGGGGGTACCTCTACACGGCAGCTTGGACCAAGCCTCCCAGGCCAGGTCGACAGGCTCACGCTAGCGGGGCTTGAGGTAGCATGCTAAAACAAGCTGTGTGGACGTAGCCGCTTGGGCTCTCAAGCCTAGGGGGTCAGAGCCCGAGCCTCAGCATCCACACTGCTATTTTTTTAGCTTGAGTCTGGCTAGAGCGAGTCTGTCTACCTGGGCGAGAGGCTCGCTCCCAGCTGCAGTGTAGACGTCCCCTCTGTGCCTCAACTTTCCCCACACTACCTACCTTCATGAAGTCAGTTGGGGCCTTCAGGCTATCAGTCCCCACCTTGACCCTGTTTCTAATAGCAAAACTTCTGTTTGAAGGTGGATTGTTAAACCATGAAACAGATAAGGGCGGAACGTCTCTCCTTACCTTGTGCTTTCTCCTGCCGACAGAAAACCTGCTGGTTCTTACTGTGGCCACCCAGGAGACTGAGGGATTCAAACGCTTCAAAAGATCAGCCCAGTTCTTCAACTATAAAGTCCAGGTGAAGCTCTGCAGCCTCTGGTGGACAGTGAAAGGGGAACTCTGAGATGGTTATCCTGAGAGGGAAGGGGCCGGGGGCATGTCCTCTCAGGGATCATAGACAACTCACCCAGGGAGGGCATTCCCGGGGACAGCTCTGGCTGACAGAGGCTGGGACGGTGAGCTGCTGTACACCAGGCTTCCCTTCCTCATTCCCATAGGTGGGCTGAGGGGAGATCCTCGGGAGCTGCTCCAAAGGGACCTGCCCCAACACAACGTTTCCATCAGAAAGCTTTCATGGTGGCGTCAAGCCACGCTGCTGTGACGCAGCATCCCGCCGCAGTGACTCAAAAACCGCTACGGCGAGCCAGCCCCTGTCCCTGATCATTCCCTACAGAGAGACCCCCGTGAAAGCTCATCGCCGCCAGCTCTCCCGCACCATTTGTCCTGGTGACGCTCAGTGGCAGAGGATGGCACAGCAGTAGCTGTGTGTCCACCAGAGCAAGTGTCCTTACACCCTTGCCCACAGTGAGTTGCACTGGGAAAGGTCAGGACAGGTGTAACTGAGCTGTTCCTCAGCCAGCGCCCCTGCACCATTGCTCCTTGCCAAAAGTCTAACCGGAGGCCAGCAGTGAAGTAGCTGTGAGTTTCTCTGGCAGCTGGTCCTCCTACCCCATTTCTTACAGTGACTCATGCTGGGGAAACAAGCTGTTGCCTGTGTAGCGTGAACCCTTTGTTAAAAGTAACCCTGTCCCCCTTTAGGTGCTGGGGCTGGATGAGGAGTGGCGTGGTGAGGACAAGGCGGCAGCAGGAGGTGGGCAGAAGGTCCGTCTCTTGAAGTCAGCTTTGAAGGAGTATGTGGATAAGGAGGACTTGATCATCCTTGTCACAGAAAGGTAAATGGGGCCAAAGGGATTTGCCATGAGTTGAGCCGAGAGGCAGGTTCTTAACAGGGGGTGATTAACGCTGAAGGAGATTGGTTGGGGAAGATGAATTCCTGCCTGCTGGGATTCCCTGCACCATGCTGACTGCAAATGTTAAATGCATCAGTGCCAGCTGGGAAGCTCTGACTGCAGTGGACCAAATCCAACTCTTGTGTAAGGATGATAGAGTTACCCCTGCTTACGTCAGACTGAATTTGGCCTCCAAGGGATCAGTGAGCTAGTCTGCCATTCTGGCCTGGCCTTTCCCAGTGGAATTGTCTGCTTGGCGAGGAGAGGCAGAGAGCCAGGCGAGCGGCAGCTTGGGGGCTAGGAACTAGTCTGCGGTGAAGAGAAATGAAAGAGTGGGCTGACAGATGCCAGAGTTGGCGTCCCAGCACCCACAATGGACAGGTCTGGGATACCAGCGTCTGCTGCAGGCTCCAAGGACGTGGAGGGAAAGCTCTGTAGAGGCAAATCCCCTGGGTGTTAAGGGATGTAAGGAACAATCCACCTGCAAGCTCAGCATGTTATTCACCCACAGGAGGTTAGTTTGGAACTAGTACCATATCCCGCTCGACGAGTATTCCCAGAACCATAGAAAAATAGGACGGGAAGGGACCTCGCGAAGTCATCGAGGCCAGCCCCCTGCACTGAGGCAGGGCGAAGTAAACCTAGACCATCCCTGACCGGGGTTTGTCCAACGTGGTCTTAAAACCTCCGGTGCTGGGATTCCATCGGGCTAGTATTGGACCATACTGATGCCTGTAACGACTGCAGGGATTGTAATGCCGTAGCGCAGGGGTAAAAGAAAGGGATTCCTAGAGAATCTTCTGTTTCTCACACTCTTGTCTTCCTGACCTGTTCTGTTCTCTTTTCTGCCGTGCTCTGCTGCTCCTGTAGCTATGATGTGCTTTTTGCATCGGGCCCTGCAGAACTGCTGAAGAAGTTCAAACAGGCCAAGAGCAAGGTGGTTTTCTCAGCAGAGACCTTTATCTACCCTGACCGGAGGCTGGAAGCCAAGTACCCTCCGGTGCAAGATGGCAAGCGTTTCCTGGGTTCCGGAGGTAAGAGACAGGTCAGCGTCTCCCAGCTTTGCGTTTCCGGGAGACAGGGCTCTTGGAGAAGATGGAGCGGGGGGGGGGGGGGGCAGCAGAAAAGTACTGTGCAATTAGAGGGGAATTGACACCGTGTGTGTACACGTGCATAGCACATAAGCTAGGCACTTGCAAATATGTCTCCCTCCATTGACTGCAGCCCATTTAGAGGATAAGGAGTATCCTCAAGATCCTGACAGAACAAGGAGTAATGGTCTCAAGTTGCAGTGGGGGAGGTTTAGGTTGGATATTAGGAAAAACTTTTTCACTAGGAGGGTGGTGAAGCACTGGAATGGGTTACCTAGGGAGGTGGTGGAATCTCCTTCCTTAGAGGTTTTTAAGGTCAGGCTTGACAAAGCCCTGGCTGGGATGATTTAGTTGGGGTTGGTCCTGCGTTGAGCAGGGGGTTGGACTAGATGACCTCCTGAGGTCCCTTCCAACCCTGATATTCTATGATAAGAACCTGCAACTTACTCTTAGCTAGTGGGGATACTCCTTTAGCTCAGGTTACAGCAGCCTGTGCTTTGGGTGCTGAAGATTAAGGGTTCTATCCCCACTGATGACCCATGGCAGGGGAGAGTGAGTACGCACGCATGCTTTTGCAGGGAGATTGAAACTGTGTATCTGTGCTGTGTTGCAGGGGGGCACTGAGACAGTGTATATGTCCCCTTGGAGAAGGGACTGAGACATTGTCCACATGTCTGAGTCCCTGAGAATGTTCCCTTCCAGGCTGGCTGGATTGAGAGGCTGGCTCTCTTCCCCCTTTGCCTTGTTCCCGCAGGTTTCATAGGTTACGCTCCTAACCTAAACAAGCTTGTGGAGGATTGGAAAGGACTTGACAATGATAGCGACCAGCTCTTTTACACCAATATCTTCTTGGATCCGGAAAAAAGGGTACGTGTGAGTAGGCAATGCAGTTTAGGAGGGATTGGGTGCCGTATCTGGCCAGTGCCAGTGATCCCTGGTAGTCTGATCCCTTTTCTGGGGCATGCAGTGTTTTTTTCATTTCCAGACTTACTTGTGTGGCGTCCCCCAGCCCCCGTGCAGCTGTAAAGGAGGTTGACCACTTAGGAGCCTATCACCCCAGCAGTATTTTCCTGTTTTTTCCCCTTCTTCTTAGGATGTCTCCCTAGGTGTCTCTTTCTTGCCCCAATAAGGATTACACTGGCACTGGCACATGTAAATGTTCACTTATGTGTACAGTGACGCATTTTGTTCCGGCAGATGTGCCCCCTTGCACACACACACCCCCACTGTAGCGTCCTTGCAATTTTTGTCTTGAAAGGGTCACTGCCCTATCAGATTTGACCCAGATGGCAGGAGTTTTTAAAACAAGGTTTCATGTCACTTAATACCAATGGCAGTGGCGTCATAACATTTAAAAAGGCTCATTATCTTTGAACAAGGAAACATTCTCCTAGAGTGTTTGTGACCCAAATATTGCAGGATTGTGCAAGAGCATAGGAACCAGGAAGTGAAACTTGTGACGATAAAGAAAAGCGAAAGCGAAGTCCTCTATTTGCAAAAAGCCGGGAGAAGCCAGTAAAGTTGCACGTACTTATCCCCAGGTCTGAATCCGGCCCATAACTTTTACCATGATAGTTTCTCTTTAATGATCTCAGCTAAAGTCCTGGCGCAAAGCCAGACCAGAGTTGAATAGTTCTATTGTCCGGGCTTTCAAAATCCAGATACTGTTACATCCATTCTCCCCCTCTGAGAGTTATTCTAATGTATCTTAGGTGATGCTTGGAGGAGCAGTGAACTGTTAAGTCAGACCTAGGTTTGAGTGGGATTCTGATGAAATCCAATGTACCATGGTTTGAAGCCACCTGGTGTAAATGCAACATCTGCCACCCAGTCTTAAACCATTGCTATGTTGTGGTTTAACACTGCTAACATGAGCAGCACTTGAGACAAGCACAACCCTGTCACTGGAAGATAGATAGAAGCTGGAGACTGACCACAAAAGAAATGTTTGCCAAACCTGCGCTCCTGGCTGTGGTTCATGACACGTGGTTCATATGCTGTTGTGCAGGCAGGCCGGCATATTTCCATCAGTGTGCTGTTATTTGTCGTCTTTTCATGCCGTGGGAAGCTATAAGCAGTTCGTGTTATCTGGTTTTGCCTAGTGCAATATAAAAACCGTATTCTGTAAAATGGGGATAGTAAAACTGACCTCCTCTGGAGAGCGCTTTGAGATCTAACACTGAAAAGCGCCATGTAAGAGCTAGGTGGTGGTGGTGGTGGTGGTGCTTCAGCAAAGGGAGAACTGCTAAAGTTCAGGTGGGACGGGGGATCACTGGGATTATTTAAGGTTTTGGAGCCTGTGGGACATGCTAGTGATCAGAATGATAGAATACATCTTCATTTAGCACATGGTCTTTCACACAAACTGTATTTTAAAATGAGTGACATAGATCAACAATAGCCCAGGGTGGGAAGCATGAAGAAACGTAGGCAAGGAGAGTTGTTATTTTCATAGGAGATCTGAAAAGAGACAGAGCATCCACTGCGGGTGGAGGAAGCTATTCTAGAGATCAGAAGATAGAGCGGAGCAGGCTCTTGCATTGGCAGTGGTGAGACTGGGTGAAGGGGCAGAGATGAAACCTGTGGTGATGAGTGGAGGGACCAGGGAGCAGGTTCAGGGCTCCTAGGGGGTTGAAGTTAATGGTGTTAAACTGATTTACAGCAGCTAAGGACCTGGGCCTAGATCCGTGAGGGAGGTTGAAGCAAATCCATGGAGGGTTTGAGAAACAAGGGAGGCTGGTTTCATAGTGTTTTCTGCAATGAATGGAGGGGCAGTGGGAGGGCTGGCATGACCCATCTGTTTGAGAGCGTATGCCTCTGTGTGTTCTAAATGAGGTTCTTTATTTCATTCTTTTAAAGGAAAATATCAACATCACTTTGGATCAGAGATGCCGGATCTTCCAGAACCTGAATGGAGCATTAGGTGAGATGGGGGTGGGGCGGAGAAAGATTATTCCTCCTTGGAGAGTGCAGAGCAGCTAGAAACAGTCACACTGAGGCTGAAGTGGTTAAAGTCCAGAATCCATCCCCAGAGCAGGTTTCTGTTTAAAAACCTCTGCCCAGACTCCTGGAATTAATTTGCAATCCCCAGCCTGGTTCTCACTGCAATGCCAGCTCCACAGTTAGGCCTGCAGGTCGGGTTTTCCGTACCACACCTCCTCTCCACTTTGATCCCCACACATGTCAAAGTACACTAGCTTTGGGGAGTGAAACTGGTAGGGAGCTAGCAACACACAGCCCAGGGCAAGGGCCACCTGCCTGCCTTCTTGGTTCAGTACATTGGATTGAATGGCCTGAAAGGTGGGGAGCTGATGAGATGCATTCAGGGGCCGTGTGCGAGCACTCACTCACCTGTACCATGCTTTTGGCCAGTCGGTTATTCCACCCTTGGAAAGTTTTATCCACTTGTTCTCCCGGAGCGGAGAAATATAGGTATTTATTTTAGTTTATCTCTTCTCCCCTTCCCCTTATTTTAATTAGCTAGGCAGTTATCATGGGGGGGGGGACTTTGGGGTCCCATTCTTATCTTGGTAAGGGTGGGAGTCAGAGAGTAGCTGGCCCTGTGGAGGGGTCAGGAGCCCAGCCTATCTCTGATGGCTGAGTGAGGCAGCTCAGGTTCACCGGGGACTAGGTCACTCATTGAGTTACTGAGAGGCAGTCAATTAGACAGGGAAGCACCTCAGTGAGATAAAAGGACGCTGCTCCCAGCAGGACAGGGCTGGATGAACAGGGCCCTGAGGGAGGGGAAGAGTTCCCAGACTGCAGGAAGAGAAAATGTCTACATAGAAGGCTTCCTGGGGGGAACCTGGTGAGAGGGGCTCACCAGCAAAGGAAACCCGGGGAGAATGCTCCTGAGTGGGAGAGTGGCCAGAAGGAAGGGCCTGTGAATGCTAAGTCTCAGAGAAGCCTGGCTCCCATGAAAGATTCCACCAGGCAACAGCAGGAACCCTAGATGAGAGGAATTATATGATGTCGTGAGGAAGAGGTTTTGTGGTTTGGCCTCTGTGGGGAGACCTTGACCCAGGAAAAGGAACCCTTCTGTTGCTAGAGACAGGAGGCCCCTGACTCCAGAAGAGGGTTCCAGGTCATGAAGGCCTCACCAGAAAGGGGCCTTGGACATCACGAGAGTTGACAGACTACGGTTGACTCAGGCCCTCCTTCCTCCCGCTAGAGAGGCTGAGGGGGAGGCATTTTTGTGTGATGTTCCGCCTTTGGGGTTGAACAAGCTTAGACCCCTGAAGGGGCACTGTTCAGGATACAAGCGTCAGCGAACTTATTAAAACCCTCATTTGGGGAAAGTGAGGCAGAGACGCGATGGCGACACTGCACTGGGCCACCAGGGGGCGGTGCCAGGGTGAGGGGCCTTGTTACTGTGGATGATTGGACTTTGTGCCTGAACTTTAGCCCTTTTTGGATAGCTGAGTTACACAGACCCCTTGGCTGGTCACTCTGCAGTCACTGTATAATGCCATCTGGGGATGTGCCAGACAGACATAGAGGAGCATAGAATTCAGAGGTGGAAAAGCTGCTTTTGTCTGGATTCTCCCCACCCCCTTGCTGGTGCAGAATTGTTCCTCACCACATATTCTTTGCCTAGTCTTGATTTAAAGGATGCAATCAGTGAGGCTTTACCAGTTCCCCATGGGAGACTGCCCTACAGCTTAATACAGGGGCGGGCAAACTTTTTGGCCCGAGGGCCACATCGGGGAATAGAAATAGTACGGCGGGTCATGAATGCTCACAAAATTGGGGCAGGGGTGCAGGAAGGGGTGCAGGTTCCGGCTGGGGGTGTGAGCTCTGGGGTGGGGCTGAGAGGTTTGGGATGCAGGAGGGTGCGCCGTGCTGGGATCGAGGGGTTTGGAGAGCGGGAGGGAGATCAGGACTGGGGCAGAGGGTTGGGACATGGGGAGAGGCTCAGGGGTGCAGGCTCCGAGTGGCGCTTACCTCAAGCGGCTCCCGGAAGCAGTGGCATGTCCCTTCTCCGGCTCCTAGGCGTGGAGCAGCCCCTTACCCTCGGAGTGGAGCCATGGCGTAGCTTCCAGGAGCTGTGTGGTGCGGCCCCCGACCCAGCTCCCCAGCGGGAGCTCGCGGGCTGGCTTAAAACGGCTCACGGGCCGTAGTTTGCCCACCCCTGGCTTAATAGATTTCACCCCTGATCCTGTCCTTTCTCAAGTTCCATCTCATCACTCCTAATTCTACCCCTTTGGGCCATCCTAAACAATTCCTCTCACTCCGTTGATTGTCTGTGCCCCACAAATATGATAGATGGTTATCCAGCCCCACTCTCCCGGCTTCCCAGGGATTGCTTGTGTGGGATGGCTAGGGCATTGTGTGGCCAAATTGCTCCTAAAGCCTCCTGCAGATAACATTGCTGTGATGTGATTTCTAGATGAGGTGGTTCTGAAGTTTGAAAATGCACGCGTGAGAGCAAGAAACGTAGAGTACGACACCCTCCCAGTCCTGATCCACGGCAATGGACCCACCAAGGTAAGCAGGAGCCTTGAAAGAGAAGGTTGGGTATGAAACCAAGGCAAATAACCTCTTTAGGCTTGAGGTGGTGAAGCACTTGCCCAGGGAATGCTGGGAAATCAGGCATCCATCCCTCACGCGCTGACTTCTTCCCACATAAATTCACAGATGGGGGGATTGAATGGCCCCCTGCTATGACAGCAAGATGTGGAGCTCTTTACTTCTTGGTCACTGGGTCAAATCAAGACCAAGATCAGCAGTGACTGAAAGCGTCCCCACCTGAGGAATGACTGGGTGTGGTGTTCTGTCCTACCTAGTGGCACCGAGACCACTTAGAGAGAGAGAGATTAATGACTTTGCTGTATAGCCTTAGCTAACAGCCAATTGGCTTTTAGCTCATGTCGTAGAGGCTTATGCACTAAGCTTCAAAGATCCCAGGTTCGATCCTGATGACTGTGGTCTGTCATGTTACATGTGCAATGAGCTGGTGGACAGGTATTCACATCACAATAATTGCCATCCTTGATCCCCTTCTTGCCAGCCTCTGCACCTAGACGCCAAGGACTGACCAGGCCATGGAGACTGAAAAGTGCTCTCACCCCTTCACATTATCCCAGCACATCAGTATCATCCACCGTAGGAAATTAGACCCGCAGATTTGCATCCTATTCCATTCCCCTTCTCCCAGGGAGAGAAGGAAGATGAGGCTGGTGATGGAACCTGATTGAGATTTTCTCCTGCCTTGTAATTAAGCACTTGGGGGATTTCTCTTTGCAGCTGCAGCTGAACTACCTGGGAAACTATATTCCTCGGGCCTGGACATTCGAGACAGGCTGCACTGTGTGTGATGAAGGCCTGAGAAGTCTCACAGGGTTCAAGGTAAGGGTTGATGCATATTTAGAGTGGCAGAGGCCTAGTGCTAACAAGAGAATACATTGTGTTTTGGGGTTACCTTGGAGATGGTGAGGGTGTAGCCAGGTTTCTGAAGCTGGAGAGCAGCCCTCATGCTTCTCACCCTCTTGTCGAATGCAGGATGATGTGTTGCCGTTGGTTCTGATTGGAATTTTCATCGAGCAGCCCACTCCATTTCTCTCCCAGTTCTTCCTGAGGCTTCAGAACCTCCAGTACCCAAAGAAACGCACTCAGCTCTTCATCCACAACCATGTAAGGAACATCTGCCTTGGATTGTCTTATGCAGTGTCGTTGTAGCCGTGTTCGTTCCACGATGCTAGAGAGACAAGGTGGATGAGGTCATATCTTTTATTGGGCCAACAATAACAGATACTACCACACCAACCTTGTCCCTTTGTTTTGCCATGTGAGGGATGGCTTGCCTCCTAGAATCATAGAATATCAGGGTTGGAAGGGACCTCAGGATGTCATCTAGTCCAACCCCCTGCTCAAAGCAGGACCAATCCCCAACTAAATCATCCCAGCCGGGGCTTTGTCAAGCCTGACCTTAAAAACCTCTAAGGAAGGAGATTTCACCCCTCCCCCTGAGGTAACCCATTCCAGTGCTTCACCACCCTCCGAGTGAAAAAGTTTTTCCTAATATCCAACCTAAACCTCTCCCACTGCAACTTGAGACCATTACTCCTTGTTCTGTCATATCCTCCCATATCCCAGAAGTCTTTGCAACTTCCCCAGACTGCCAGGACCTGGAAGACAAGTACAACTCATGTTTTGTTTTCCTAGAAGCCTGTGCATCAATTACCTCCAGCCACAAATACATGGAGGTGAGGGTACGTGCAGCTCACGTGCTCTGGTGTTGCCAGTGCTTTCGGAGCTGGGCGGCCGGCAAGCCTGGCTTTAGCTGAGGCCAGACAGCTTGTGTTAAGCTCATGTAACCTACTCTTCGCTCTGTGTCATTTCCCTCTGTGTGCAGGAGCAACATCACCTGTCTCGGGTGGACACGTTTGTGAAGGAGCATGGCAAAGAATATCACGCGGTCAAAGTGATTGGGCCGGAAGATCACGTGGAGAATGCTGATGCTCGGAACATGGGCATGTAAGTGAAAAGGCCGGTGTGAAAGGCCAGACGATAGGGATACTGGAGTCAACCCCACCCTCTGTCTGGGCTCAGTAGCACAAGGGAGAGGCTTCTTGCATCCAAGATAACAGGCCTCTGTGGGCAGAGCAGCAGAAGCTTCCTCCATAGATGTCTGCTTTTGAGCTTTGCAGGAACAATGGCTGGTGCAGCAGTGGTATATTGTGTAACACCCCAAACCATTCCCTCTTTCCCTTCCTTCCATATGCCCTAATGCATGCCCATTAGATGCAACGTATCTGGGGTGACAGCATTACAAACACACTTCGATGCCCTCATTGCCAAAGGGGTTCTCAAACTCTCTGCTAAGAACAACCTCTGTCCAGGTTGCATCCGCGTTCCCCATCTTCCTGCAACCTGTCCATGGCAGGCATGAACTTAGCCCATGCTTATTGTCCAGCCGACACGGGCTAAAGCCAGGCTAGATTCCCAGGCTAAGTGTACAGCCGTCCACTGCCTGAGGCCAAACAAACGGAAGCAGTAAGGCTCCTGCATCCAGAGGACTTTGAGTTTCTCTAGCCTCAGGTGCAGCCTGTTCCCCTTTCAGTTCAACTTCCAAAGCAATGGTTCCCCGTACCCATTCCCTCCTCGTCCACCTTCCTGATGGAGAAAACATCCTCCCCGGAGCTCAGCCCCACTCCTCCCTGCCATGAGGGGCCAACCACCTGCTACTCCTTTACTCAGGCATGGGGTTTTAACCCTCTCTTCCCCCCAACCCTAGTCAGGGGCGCTGCACCCAGACTGTAAAGGATAAACATCCCCATCCCAGAAGAGAGGGCCCCCTTGACCGCAAAGTGAAGGTCATCTCTGCTGTCCTGTCACTGTTCTCTCTCTGACCTGTGGGCTCTCTGGCTGTAGGGATTTGTGCAGACAGAATCCTGACTGTGAATATTACTTCAGCCTGGATGCCGAAGTGGTTCTGAAGAACTCAAAGGTTCTACGGATCCTGATTGAACAGAACAAGTGAGTCTGAGCGATCCTTACTGGGCAGGTTTCAGGTCAGGAACGTAGACAGGGAGCTCCTTCTTTCCTGGGAAATGTGTAAGAGGCTGAGAAGAGAGAGCATTGCTGGGAATGAAACTTAAGGGTTTTCTCCAGTAGAGATGGACCCAAACTGGAGCCATTTATCCAACTCCCCTCCCTGGATTATTGGATTCAGATGCAGTAGGCCCTGGATGTAAACCACCCCTAGTTTTACCCTTATCTCTTTGGAGCAGAGCCTACACCGTTGGGAACAGAGAGGCCAGAATCAGAACCATTTTTTTTCCAAACCAGAAGTGGGTCCAAGCCACAGGGTTGAGGTCTGGATTTGGATTTACGTTTCAAACATCCCAGGCGGTACATTCAGATGCAGGTTTTGCTTCAGCCCATTATAAGGGGAGGGATTCATTGGAAAATCTGGATCTATATCCAGGTTCAGAGTCCAAGTTCTTTCTTCCCCATCCCTAAAGATCATGAGTGTTGGATCCAAGAAGCCAGATCCTTGACTGGTGTAAATTGATTTCAGTGATGCTACACCGACTTTCAACAGCTGAGCATCTGAGGGAGGGAGTTTTTCAGGCCCATCAAAAACCTCCAAACATTGGGGCTTCATAGAGAACAGAACCTATTCCTGGTTATGTCTGTATCTGACTCAGAGATTTAGCTGGGGCTTCAGTCTAAGGGAGCTGGATACACAGCAGAGAAACAGAAGTGGTATTACTGAAATGATTCTTGCTCCTCAAGAAGAAAGATTTCCAGCTCTGTCTCCAGCTGCTAGAACTCCTTAGATCCCATTCAGAGGGGACTGACTGCTGAGTGTGTTTAGATATAAGCTTAGGGCCCCAGTTTGCCCTTACTTACACAGGTGTCAAGAGGGGATAGCATCCGTGTCAGCGAAGGCAAAACAGGACCCGGAGACTCTCGTTGGGATCTTCCCCGTTTCCTCCCCTGGCAGCGTCCTGCCCTCCAATCGTCTCTCCCTCTTGTGCCTGCAGGCCGGTTATTGCCCCATTGGTGAGCCGTCTCGGAAAGCTGTGGTCGAATTTCTGGGGTGCGCTGAGTCCTGATGGGTACTATGCCCGTTCGGAGGATTACGTGGATATTGTTCAAGGGCGGAGGGTGTGAGTATTGCGAGGGACTTTTGCCAGTCAGAATCCCCTAAATACAAGGCTTGCTGAATAGACAGTGGCTAGAGAGCATGTACCCCCGAAATCAGTCTAAAGCCAATTGGGATCCTGGGGCAAGAGTACCAGACCATCACTGTGGTTAAAGAAGTCTCTCCTTCCAGGCGGGAGCTGTTTTATGTATCTGTCCTCTACATACCATATGCAATAGCGGGAGTAAGTCTGGTGACCAGAGTAGGGAACTTGGAGTCAGGAGCCCTGGGATTTGTTCCCAGCCCTGTTGCTAATTCACTGTATGGCGAAATCGCTTAATCTCTCCTGGCGCCTTGTTTTCTCCATCTGCTAAGGATAGAGAATGTGAGGCTGAACTGTCCCACAGTGGGTGGGGAGGAGGGGTTGTCATTCTTCTTTAAATAGTGTTTGTAAAGGGCTGTGTGCTGCTTGGATGGAAGGTGCTGTAGATGTCCAAAGGCTGATTACTGGAACGGCTTGCATTCCTGATTTGCTCCTCTTTGGGTTTGTGTAGGTCCTTGTGTTTGGTTGCTATGGGGTTTTGAGTCTGACCCTTTAAACTTTGTGACAAACCAAATTCCAAAGAACAGCAATGCTTTGTTGTTGTTGTCCCCCCCCCTCCACCCCCCCCCAAATACGTTCACAATTAAATCTAGCCCTTAGTCCTTTGCGGCCTGATCCTGTAAGCTCTGTCCTGTTACTACTTGGTGTCTAAATCTCCCTCTCCCCATTTTGCAGTGGGATTTGGAATGTTCCCTACATTTCCAGCATCTATGTCATAAAAGGCAGCACCCTGCGATCCCAGCTCAACCAGGGAGACCTCTTCCACAGCGGCAAACTAGATGCAGACATGGCTTTCTGCCATAATGTCCGGGATCAGGTCAGTAGAGGGAGCTGGCTGCAGAGAGCAAGGGTGGAGATGAATCAACTCTGCAGGCAGGTTTCCGGACACCCATTACAACTGTACATGCCTAGGTGGAAAGAAATGAACTGGCATCAACTAAGCCTACATGCCTTTCCCGAGGCACATGCAGTCGGGGGAATCTCTTCCTGTGGTCTGAGAAACACGGACTAAATTCAGTTATACTCTAGGATCCACTTGTGCAGCTCCGGTGGACGTCAGTGGGAGCTACATGCGCATAGCCACAGGCCGAGTGACCCTTTGTGAGCTATTTTATCCTGCTTCTGTCTATAGCTGATGAAACGTGCAGAGGTTCTGCCTCCATCACTGGCCCTTTCTAGGACTGTTTAGTCTTCTCTGCAGCCAGGGCGGGTCTGGGTTTAACAATAAAGGCTCACTGGGGAGGGGATGCCCAGTGTGAAGATTAGAGAGGGAGGTGGGTGGACAGAGGGAATGGAGCCATGGCCACTGGGAAGCAGCTCCCGCCGTAGATAGTTGCAGCCTGATGGTTTCCCTCCATCCTACAGAGGGTCTTCATGTTCGTGACAAACCGGCACCAATTTGGACACATACTCTCTCTGGAGAATTATCAGACAACTCACCTCCACAACGACCTCTGGGAGATCTTCAGCAATCCTGAGGTGAGGGGCTGAGCAGGCTTGTCACTGTGGGATACGCCCCTAGCCTCCCTGTTGGATCACGCTGCTACTAGCCGTGTCTCTAAGGGGAGGATCCAAGCTTTGCTGTGTGACATCCCTCTGATGGGGTTCCCTAGGTGCATAACTGCAGGGCTTTGGGAAAGCATTTCACTCAGAAACTCCTCTGGGCCCTGGGCTTCAAAGCCGAGAACATGCTGTGAATTGCTGTTTACTGCTCCACTTCCCCTTTCCGTGATGAGAGAGAGAGAGGGTGATGCCAGGGCACCACATCCATAGCCACGTGCCACAAAAGTGACCGCTTTGCTTGTCTTTTTCTAACCACAGGACTGGAAAGAAAAGTACATCCATGAAAACTACACACTAGCTCTGAAAGGGAGATTGGTGGAGACGGTAAGAAACGCCGCTCCTGTCTCTCAGCGGAGGAGAGCACGGCATGTCACTATCATATGATTTCAGCCTTTCGCCCTCAGAAATAGGTAGCTTACAGGAGACAGTGCTGCCTAAAAGAACTTCAGATTCAGAGAGAATGTGG
Organism: Terrapene triunguis; assembly: GCF_002925995.2. NCBI lineage: Eukaryota > Metazoa > Chordata > Testudines > Emydidae > Terrapene > Terrapene triunguis. Next base: position 12,316,011 of record NW_020665065.1, read on the forward strand.
TCTGTCATTATTTGAAAGTATTCTTTGGGACAAATCCCTCCTTCAGAGGCACCTGTCCAGGTTCCTTAATTTTACTGGGAGCAAGGCATGTGAATCTGAAGGCAGGATTCAACCTTTAACATTTTAGGTGTTTTTCCAGTGAGCCCTGTCTCCCTCCTCTTGACTTTGTCTTCCTCTTGTCCTACTAGGGACTGTTCGTAAATTACATAACACATTGTTCGGTAATTTTTTTTTTTTTAAAAAGACCCAACCACCCCCTTGTAAAACTGAAACAAACAGCCCCGTGATGCTGTCCTGCAAAATTAAGGAACTCCCCCAACCCCATGTGTTATGTAGCTTCTGGAGAGCCCCTGATGTCTGTCTGTGTTTGTCTCATTCTTCTGTTTGTCTGAATTCTCGTGTGTTCTGTCTCTCCAGCCCTGCCCCGATGTTTACTGGTTCCCTATATTCACTGACGTCGCCTGTGACGAGTTGGTGGAGGAAATGGAGCACTTTGGCCAGTGGTCCAAGGGAGGTAACACGGTAAGAAAAAGTTGGAGCTTCCAAAGCGACAGCTCCCACTACTTACACAGAGTCCTTGGGCATGGCTGCAGCCTGCTACAGGCGGGAGTTTTAATCCTGTGGTTAAAGCAGGGCACTGGAGTCAGGACCCCTGAGCTTTGCTCTTGACTCACTGTGTGATCTTGGACTTAGGCCCAAATGTTCAAAAGTGGTTGCTGGGCACTCAGAAAATCAGTCTGAGACCCCCTAGGCCTCATTTTCGCAGGCCCTGAGCACCTGCAACCTCCACTGCCGTCCACTGGAGCACTGGAGTGCTCAGCACCTCTGAAGATTAGGGCCAAGGGGTTGTAAAGTTGGACAACTACGATCATCCAGAGTCAGTAGCCACCTTTGAAAACTTGGGCTCCAACCTCCTCTGTGCCTTGACTTCCCTTCTATAAAATGTAGATGATCCTTCCCTGCGTTACAATCCTGAAAAGCCCTATAGATGAGCATTATGTTTGTTGGTTACCGTCAAACTGTTTTTCATACTTATCATCTAAGATATTTGTCCCCAATCAATCTTATGGTTCTATTCCAGGACAGCAGGCTACTAGGGGGTTATGAAAATGTCCCAACTATTGACATCCACATGAACCAAATTGGCTATGAGAGAGAATGGTACAGGTTCCTTCTGGACTATATTGCTCCAATCACAGAGAAATTTTACCCAGGATACTATACAAAGGTAGGCGTCAAACACTTTTGGTCAATGGGATTTGAGTGTTCCGCGTCTTTCATGATCATGGCCACGGAGAGGCAATATCATCGGGGCACTGTACCAAAGTACGTGCCATAATGGAGGAAATGACCCTGGAGTATGTTAGCAAGGTGTGCACCATACTTCTTAATAAGAACATGCCCCTTTCTCCCTTATTTAAGGGGTATGTTTCTCCTATTACACCAATGTACACACCATCCCCTAGAAGTGAATGCCCCCTGGGTGCTGTGGCACTGTCTGTGTATGCCTCTCTTCTCTCCTGCAGACACAGTTTGAGCTGGCCTTTGTCGTTCGTTACAAACCTGATGAGCAACCCTCCTTAATGCCTCACCATGATGCGTCCACCTTCACCATCAACATTGCCCTGAACCGGGTAGGGATAGATTACGAGGTAAGTGCTTGCAAGAAGGTCAGGATTTTCTAATGAGGGAGATCGGTGGTAGAACGTTCCAGCAACCCATCACAAGGGAGTCCAGAAAATCAGGAGACTGTTGGGATAATACAGGGATCCTTTCTCTGCTGGTACTTGGCTGATGCCTGTTTCTTTTTATTTCACGTAGGGAGGAGGCTGCCGGTTTCTGCGTTACAACTGCTCCATTCGAGCTCCTCGGAAGGGTTGGACCCTCCTGCACCCGGGTCGCCTGACCCATTATCACGAGGGCCTTCCAACCACAAAAGGGACCCGTTACATCGCAGTGTCCTTTCTCGACCCTTAGAGCCATGCTTCACGAGAAGGACCTTTTTCCCAGCATCACCCACTGCTGACTGTGAGTGGGAGTAGGGAACGCTGCTGAGTCTCCAAGGCATCCATCAAAGTTATTTGGATATTGATTTTTTTTAATGATGGTTTGACTTCACTGTTGGAAGATCGCCTCCGCTAACACTGCAGATAATAAGTCGGAGTGTAGTTCTAAAATATGGAGAGATTCTTTGTGCCTTCAATTCCGATACGCATCCTCATCTGTGCTTGGACTTTACTTCTTCACTATCTGCGATGGCTTACCGGACTACTTGCTTGGACTGAAAATCCAGATCTTTGGGGGCAGGACATTTCTTTCCCCTCCCCACAAGCCCCTTCTCCAAGCAGCAGCAAGACTGTTTCTATGTGCATCTTACAGAGAAATGGACTTTAGGGAATCCTTTCTGGACACTGCTCCAAACATGAGTGGGATCAGGGAGCTGGTTCCAGGATCAGGGAGTGGAGTCTTAACAGCTGTAGCATTCGATGAAACTTAGTTTCCCCAGCCTAAGGTTCATCTTAGCCATACCTCTTTGAAGTTACTTGGAAGCACATCACCTTGTTAAAAACAGCAATGATGATAACCCCCATGGATCCTATTAGCCAAACCGTAGTTGGTTGATGATACTTGACTTCTGTGATTAGATTGAAGAGGTGAAAGATGTCATCCCAACCTTATCTTGCTGCAGCTGGAAGGGAATGTGTCCACCGAGAGAGAGAGAGAGTGTAAAAGGGGCTTCTTAGAAAGGGGAGGCTGTGGAGAACTGGATGTTAGTCATGTTGCTTATTGCACTGCTGGAAGGGACTAAGATTCTACTGCTGAGCCCATTATAAGAATCTATGTAGAAAAGAATCTTGGTTGAGGCATGTTTCTTGGGCAGTGTAGGGGAAACATGTACTGCCATCACCCATGCTGTATCTGTTCTGATTATTAAATAGAAGTCTTTAGTCTTCAGGTCTGCCAAACTAGAATATTGCTTGAGCTCTAAATTTTCAGCAAAAGTTATTTTGAACAGCCACCTTCTAAAACCAAATTCTTTGTGGGTTTCTAGAGTGACTCTGCCATCTGTTTATAACTGCCAGGTAGTGGAGCCGACTGCCTCTGATACCAGGCAGTTACAGTCAGATGGAAGGAATTGCTCCACGACTGGGGTAGATAGATAGTGTTTTGACTTTAATTAGCAAATATAGGATAGAAGAAGGGGACACTGAACTTTTCCTTTCTGGGCCCAGGCGCATGCATGTCCACAAACACACCTACAGAGAAGAGAGAGAAATCCATGCACCAACAATCAGCTAAAAAACGCAAAACTTGCTTCTATTTTCAATGAAAATCTGAATCAAGTTAATTGCACCAAACGAATGGCCGGTGCAGGCCAGTCATTAGTAAGATGTTGAAGAGTTGTATGTATTTATTCAACAGATTTACCCATGTATTTGTTGTTTTTTCTTCTGCCCCAGGAATTGACTGGAATCAGTATAGAGGTCTCATAGTATTTCACACAAGATGTACAGTTTTAAACAGCAAGTTTTACATTAAAACTTAACAAAATGATGTGTGCAATAATTTGATTCTTTAATATGTATATTTAAATTGTATGGGAGAGGCAGACTTCATATCATTAACGACAGAACACATAGCCCTGATATACTGGGGATCCACCAAGTTATCTACAGTAACTGGTAAAGCAGATGCTGAAAAATGATGTCACTCCCTACTATGGTTAAGCATGGGTCTTTACATGCTCATTTGTCCTTCATCCTGATGAGGAGGAGATGAGTGGTCTTGTAGTTAAAGATCAGGACAGATAGTCTGGGTTCAAGTCCGGGCTCTGCTATGGGACCTTTGATAAATCCCAGGACTAATCTCTTTGCTGTTTTACAGATGGGGGAAGTAAGGTACAATAATTATTCTCCCCTCATGTGGGTGTTTATAATAAATGCATTCATGCTCATGAGGTGTTCATGTGCTACAATGCTGGGGAGCTGTAATACTTACCAAAACAGATACGTTTTAAAAATATTAGAATATTGTTCTGGAAAATGGTGACCCTCATAAATTATTTTCATGTTGTAAAGAAGAAAAAATACCTAATTAGTAACAGTCTTGTCCAGGGCTTGGGTTAAGAGTCAAATTTTTGTGGTACACGTCACAATGAAGTATTTCCAGACGTTCCATTTGTTTACTGTATTTTGACTGTATGCCCTATGCTTTTCTTGTGGCAGAGGATCTCAGTTAAATAGTTCAAGAATGGCCCCCTAATGTTACTCTTTTGAAGCGCAAAGGTCTTTAAAAGAATCCAGAAGGAAACAAAAGAAATTGATCTCTCAATATAACTACCTAAGAGAGTGCTGGTGTAAGAGGGTTATTATGACCCCTTGCCAAAGACTGGGGGGATTAGCTTTGGGCTATGGAGGCTTTCAACGATTGGGTTACTGGTTTGAGTCCAGCCTAGGTTAGTGGAGGCTCAGACATTTTGTTTAATGCAGGGGCGGGGCTAGGATGTTCAGTTTTGTGCCATTAGAAAGTTGGCAACCCTACCCAGAAGGCCTTTTTCTCTACATATTTCAGCCAGTATTTCTTCTTCGGGGGGGCTCAATTCAGGTTCCTCTTTCCACTCTCAGGACTGCCGCTGAGGACACAGCCCTGGGCTCCGCTAGGCCTCCAGGTGGGGGCATTATTCCTACTGCAGCCTGCCCACCACCACCTGGGCTGGGTCTGCTGCCTCTCCAGCAGCTGCACCTCCGGCCACTACAGCTGCAGTTTGAGGGAGCGGAGCTCAGCTGGCAGCAGCGCCCTTGGCATGGGTGGGTGACACTGGGCTGGATGACACCCAGGACAGCGGGCATCGCTCCCCCAGGCTGGCACAGTGCCCCTGGGGCTGCAGAAATGAATCTCCTCCCAGAACCCTGCTGCTGCTGCGGCTCCCACCACTGCCCAGGTCAAGAGCAGGAGGGGGGAGGGGAAATCTCTGAGGACTACAACTCCCATGAGGCATTGGGTTAAAGCGATTGCCTCAAACTACAGCTCCCATGAGGCATTGGGAAAGGGGGCGTGGCGGGACTACCCCTCCCATAATGCATTGGGGGACAAGGGACTGGTCGGAGCAGCCTGGAGGCGCTCCCCGTGCGGCAGCGGCCGTTGGGTTGCCGCCAGTCGCGCCGGTGACGTGACGCACACAGCCTGGCGCGCTCCGATGACGCTACTGGGGTGTCATGGCTGCCGTGCGGGAGAGAAGGTGAAGGTGAGAGGCCGGGGGAACCGGGCGGCGGCGGCCGGGCCCCCCGGAGCGGGAGCTGGGGAGCGGGCTGGGAGGCGAGGCGGCGGCGGCGCAGAAGCGAGGACCGGGTAGCAGCAGCAGGCCGAGCTCGGGGAGCGGGGCCGCACGGACACGCCCCCCGGGGAGCAGCTGTGGGGGCTGCGTCCCCTCCACCCATCGCCTACGAGGCCCTGCGTGCCCCCTCGTGTGCAAGGCGCGCGGCGAGGGGAGAGGGCCGGGTCAGGGTGTGCACACTCACGCGTGCGTGGCACGCGGGCTCTGGGT
>NW_020665065.1:12321565-12332802 GCF_002925995.2 Terrapene triunguis
GGTATGTAATGCCCACATCTACCCCTGTGCACAGTCATGCATGCAAGACCCTGTATTGCCTGCCCTGACAGTCACTCACCCCGAACCCTCCCGGGTCTGTGTGCACTATCTGATCTCGCTCCTTCTCCTCCTGTGACTGGGACAGGCTGGATCCACATCGCCCCAGGAGTTGCCAGACCGAGCCCCACCCAGAGGAGTGAGCACTGTGGAAAGCACTCATTGGCACGTGGGACAGAGGGAGCTGACCATGCCTGGCTTGTGAAAACTTAACACTCATCCTGAAAGTAAGCTAGGTTTGTAGTCTTCTCCCCCCCCTCCCCGGAGGGGCAGAGTCGCTGGTTCATGAAAGGGCAGAAGGGATGGAGGGTGAGGTGCTCCTATGGCACTTCGCTATGGGTGTCTCTATATGAGCTCTTGATGTAGTGGGCTACAGGCTTCCTCACAGTGTTAATACTTCCCTCAAGGGTCCCTCTGAAGGGCTTAGACTCTTTCATGTTGCAACGCAGTTGGATGTAGGGGCACTAGGGTGGGCTGTTAAAGTAACTTTTCTGAGATGTTTATTTAGTAGCACTTTTAGGAATCTTGGGGTGATACCTTTTGTCCTTCATTTCTGTCCATTCCCTGTGAAGCACCTGGCATTGGCTGCTGTTGGAAGACAGGTTACTGGGCTAGATGGACCATTGATCTGACCCAGTATGGCCGTTCTTATGATGGAATGCAGTAATGATTGTTCTGGTGCTATAGGGAGCTTCACCAATGCACTGTAATTGCTTTCTGAGACTGAAGTTGTGTTTTTGCAGCTGGTGTCTGTATGCTTGAGTCTGTGCTCCAAAGGCAGCATGGGTAGTAGAGTGACTTGGAGCCTGTGGCAGGGAGCCAAGAACTATGTTCTATTTTTGGCTCTGGGAAAGAGTCCCATCATCTCTTTGCCTCAGTTTCCTCATCAGTACAATGGGGATACAACACTTCTTCAACATCCCTATGAAATATTTTCCAACCTTTGGAAGTACTCTAAAAAGTAAAATGCTATAAATTTCAAGAAACACAAAGTGGGTGATGTAATATCTTTTAGTGGACCAACTTCTGTTGGTGAAAGAGACAAGCTTTCAAGCTTGCACAGAGTTTTTCTCTTTCACTAACAGAAGTTGGTCTACTAAAAGATATTACCTCACCCACCGTCTCTCTCTAATATCCCGGGAACAACACTGCTACAACAACACTGCAAACATAAATGGGAAGTAAAATTTTTATACTCCCAATGCTTTTTTCTGAACTTTATCTATATTAGAAGGAAGTAGAGATTAGAAAAAGGGAAGGAAGGATGACCAGTGGCTAGGTTATTAGCATGGTAAGTGGCAGACCTAGATTCAATTCCTTGCTCTGGAGTAGACGGCTGTAGCTGATTGTTCCATAATGTATTCCGTGAGTTTCTCAGTGATCGTAGATTGGTGGCTTAAATACCCGTGAAACAAAAATTGCAATCAAATTTAGATTTTAAAATCTAAATTGTCCATATGAGAAATCTGGGTGGCAATAACCAGCATGATTCATATTGATCTTCTACTCCAACACTTATATTTGTGAAATATATAGATTCTTTGTAACAGAGTGTTCTTTAAAATGTGTTAGCTATTTTTTTTAGCTGTTTGGGCAATAGACACATTAAAAAAACTTTAGTTGGGCAGGAATTAGTGTTTAAGGAATTGTATCTTATTAGATGTTTTTTCCCCACAGCGCAATGTCCCTGTTGTTCACTCGCTCCAAGTCCATAGTTGCTGTAAAGAAGGATAAAAGACACATGGCCGAGGTAAATGCTTCTCCACTCAAACATTTTGTCACTGCAAAGAAGAAAATCAATGGCATCTTTGAACAGTTGGCTGCATATATCCAGGAGAGTTCCACATTCCTGGAAGGTAAGCTGTATCCCTGAGTAGCCCGCCATCATGTGTACAGTAGTGCGTTGTTTATTTCGATACGTCACACAAAAAACGCTAGATTAAATGCAATCACTAGATCTGTATACGTATAAAAGAGACAAAATTGCATCAAATTTGGATAAAGGTACAGGCTTCTGAATGTTCAAGTTGATCTCAGATTATAGTTATCATTGAACTGATATTTAAAAAAAAAAAATTAAGGAAATTAGTCTTGTACTAGGCTGCATTGTTTTTTTCTGTTTTTAATCCTTTGATTCTTACAGCCCTGACATCTCATTGCTGGCAACATGTGAATGTCACCTGTGCCAACTTCTGGCATTAACAGATTAAGAAATGCACAGCAGTGTATTTAAGGATCTTTGGAGTGTGAAATGTCAGCTGTGTGCTGTTCAAGGCACTCTTTTACATGACAACCCTTAGAGTTAAGAGAGGGGGCACTGTTCAACAGCCAGTGAAACAGGCTTCAGGGCATTGGCAAGGTGTACTTGTTTGTGTGGCCCTCAAACAAGCAGGGTCTGACTGCCATGCAAATAAATATATAACTACACTCCAGAGACTTAGATTAGATTCATTCAGATTTATTTTGCTGTAGGTAAATTACTTCTGAAATTCAGGGGGACAATTTATTTGCGTTTTAGAAACACACAGGAATGTGGAACTTGATCCTGTCACCACAGAAGAGCAGGTATTGGAGGTCAAAGGATATCTGTCAAAAGTCAGTGGCATTAGTGAGGTGCTGGCACGGCGACACATGAAAGTGGCTTTTTTTGGCAGGTGAGTTGGATAATTGTTGCTTGGACTCTTCTCAGTGAAGCAACTGGGATCTTTAGGATTATGGCCAGTTAAAAGTATTTATAGGAACACAAACTGTCCAGACTCTGAAATGTAAAAGTCTGATCATCATTGGTATTCTCTCACTTTCATTTAGAATCTCTCACTCCGTTTAGAAGTGGGTTCTAGCCCATGAAAGCTTATGCCCAAATAAATCCTTTAGGACTGATTCACCAGCAAGTTGCATATGGCAGCTAATGCACTACGGTCATGTTTACGCTGAGGAGCTGCTTCTGGCGCAGTTCTGACAGTGTGAAGAGGTGTGATCTCCGATCAACATATCTGAGCCGGCAGAAACCCCAAGAATACACTCAGACATACCAGCAAAACTGCACCATTAGTGGTATGGCTTGTTTTGCCCAGGGGAGATAGAATAATCTATACTGAACAAAACATCCACATTAGGAGTGCTTTCCTGGTGTAGTATTTCAGTATTCCTATACCAATAGAATGCTTCTAATATATGACCTAACGCTTTCTGGAGCTGGTTGGGACATGAGATTTGAGTGGCTATAATATGCAAAGAGCACAGCTGTGTCTTGGGAGCCCCAGTGAACCATTCTGCATTTAACCCCAGGACAAGCAATGGAAAAAGCACAGTGATAAATGCCATGCTGTGGGATAAAGTCCTTCCCTCAGGGATTGGACACACCACTAATTGTTTCCTGCGTGTGGAGGGGACGGATGGTCACGATGCCTTCCTACTTACTGAAGGCTCAGAGGAGAAGAGGAGTGTCAAGGTAAGATACTAATTAGTATATGGTGATGGACTTTGTCCTAATCTAAGAGATTTCAGAAAGGAATTTTCTCTTGCTAAGGGTAATCTCAGTAATGTGTGTGAGGAATCCTGCCCTGGAGTAGTTCCTAATAGATGGAGACCTTTCTCAGCAGGGACACATGTGCAGGTTTATGGGGAAGCCCCTTTTTCAGTAAAGGGAGAAAATGACTCTCATTTGGGTCTTGACTTATTCTTGCCTGTGAATATTTCAGGGCGGGGAGATAATTATTCTAGCAGTTATCAGACATTAATAACATACTCCTGTCGATCTTTTCTCGCTCCCTCCCTTCCCTTTGACAGACAGTCAACCAACTGGCTCATGCTCTCCATCAAAATGAATTTCTGAATGCTGGCAGCCTGGTCAGTGTGATGTGGCCCAATTCCAAATGTCCTCTCTTAAAGGATGATCTGGTGCTTATGGACAGGTGAGAGACTTCACTCTTCCCATGCAGAGACTCTGCCATGAAGTGACCTGGAAGCAGAGTTGAGAAATGCAGATGGAGTGCCACTTAATAATTCCTTTCATTTCCTGAACTAAATAGTCCCAGAATACAATGTAGCCCAAGTATGGACATTAGCTGTGCTCAGCAGCTACACCTTTTGAATGCCTCTTTTGTAAGAAAATGTAATGTGCTTCTTTCTTCTTCTTCTTTGGAGAATGTCTGTCTAATTGTATTTTTGAAGTTTCACAGCTCTTGTGACATCTGTTTTTCTGTTATCTGTAGCCCTGGCATTGATGTTACCACAGAGCTGGACAGCTGGATTGACAAGTTTTGTCTGGATGCTGATGTATTTGTGTTGGTGGCAAACTCTGAGTCCACACTGATGCAAACGGTAACTCGAATTCCACTTGTAAATGCTTGTTGGTTTGGGGTAAATGCTTTGTCATATTGCATATTGATATGTGATTTCTTTGTTTAGGAGAAGCAGTTCTTCCACAAAGTGAACGAGCGTCTCTCTCGCCCCAACATTTTTATCCTGAATAACCGCTGGGATGCATCAGCTTCAGAACCTGAATACATGGAAGAGGTTTGTGCCATATTTAAATTGGTGTTCACTCAAACTGGGATCCGTTCTATGAGCTGAGGAGTGACTAATGGTAATAGAGGATGATTCTCTTACAGTTTGGACTTTGTTTACCATAATGAGGAGTCATCTGGCAGAGAGTATGGTCTAATGGTTAGAGCAAGGATCTGGAATGCAGGACTTCTGAGTTCCTGTTGTCACTGACATTTTTGGGGACCTGTGACAGATCACTGAATGTCTTCATGCCTCAGTTTATGTATTTGTAAAATGGTTGGAGTATTCAACTATCCCACAGGGGTTTCGTGAGGCTTAATGGATGAAAAGTGCTTTGAGACCCACAAAGGAGCTAGAAGAGCAAAATATTTTTATTGTAGACTTGTATTGCTACATAGGGCCTGCAGGGGGCATCTGGTTGCCTGGTCCCGTTGAATGCAATGGCATGGACTATCAAGCAGACTTTAAAACAGTGTGTGGGGGGGTGTTATCCTTCAGGTCCGTCGACAGCACATGGAGCGCTGCACCAGTTTTCTAGTGGATGAACTGGGTGTGGTGGATCGAGCGCAGGCTGGGGACCGCATCTTCTTTGTGTCAGCGAAGGAAGTGCTAAATGCCAGGATCCAGAAAGCTCAAGGGATGCCGGAAGGAGGTAGGCAAGCTACCAGCTCTGTCTTTCATTTCATTTGTGCGGGAAGGTAGAGATCGTCTTATCCCAAATAATGAATTGGTGATTTTAGCTAAAAAGTGGGGGAGGGAAGAGAAGCCAAAATTAAACAAGAAGGTATCTGGCAGGTCAGTAGAACCAGCCCCAGAGATGTTTCTGCCTTTCCTACTGGTGCTTCAAATTCTCTGTTCACTTTCTGTAAACTTGCCCTGGTGACCTTGTGTCCTCCTAGGTGGAGCATTGGCAGAAGGATTTCAAGTAAGAATGTTTGAGTTTCAAAACTTCGAGAGACGATTTGAGGTAAGCACCATCATTCGGCCCAAGCTACTGTTTAAGTCACAGTCCTTTGGGGGGGGTGGGGGTGGAGAATGGAGCCTGTAACTTTGGGCTGACGCTGTGTCTTGACAGTAAATGATGCAGGAGAGAGGTCTATGTTAATGCCTCTGGTCGCTGCTGATTTTCTGATGGCTGCCTCTGTGTGCACAGGAGTGTATCTCACAGTCTGCAGTGAAAACAAAGTTTGAGCAGCACACAGTGAGAGCCAAGCAGATTGCTGAAGATGTTCGCCTTATCATGGACTCTCTGCATATTGCTGCCCAGGAGCAGAGGTGAGTAGCTGCAGAGACTCAGTGCACACAAGACTGAAGCTTGCACTGAATATTTCTGGGAGGGAGTCTGGGAAACATGAGTATCAGGCCTTTGCTTTTAAAATCACAATATAGCATACAACATTTCTGGGGACAGGAGGACACATACCATTACTCCTGCATCTAATGTATAATTATGGAGAAACCTATCTCTCCTGTATGTTACTTGTGTGTAACATGTCTTAGATATTGTTACTGCCTGTCCCTGGGAAAGAGAATCTCTGCTTCTCCTCCTCCTCTCCCCCTCCCCCAATGTCTTACCTCTGGGATTCCATTTAGCTTGCAGATCAGAGATGTGCAGATGCTTCTTTCTGATAGGCACCTTTTTTTCTCAGGGTTTACTGCCTGGAGATGCGAGAGGAACGACAGGAGCGCTTGGGTTTTATTGACAAACAGCTGGAGCTGCTCACTCAAGACTACAAGATGAAAATAAAACAGATCACAGAAGAGGTAGAAAGACAGGTAAGGAACAGGTGCTTTGTTGGCCTAGAGGCCAATCAGAGGGATGAAAGGAAAGGTGTGAAGGGTTGATTGGAAGATGTGAGGCGGATTAGGAGCTGAGAAAACACAACATTCAGTGAATAAGCACTGAAGTCACAGGGGTTCTGCTAAAACATACATGGTGGAGACTTATTGCTGTAGGGGTAACCGGTTTATCTGTGTGTTGCTGCTTATTAGCAAATCAATTTTTTGAACAGCTTTTTTCAGCTGTCCTGGGAATAGTCTTGAGTTTTCTCTGCTAGTATTCCAGATAACCCTGTACATACAGTATATGGTTGCACTTTCAGGTGTCAAATGCAATGGCTGAAGAGATTAGGCGGCTCTCAGTGTTGGTAGATGACTACCAGATGGATTTCCACCCATCTCCAGTTGTCCTCAAAGTTTACAAGAATGTGAGTAACGACACTGACTTTTAACATGTTGGACCAACCACCTCAACAATTTTGTTTCTTGCTCTGATGACTCAGAAATTGCCACCAGCTGTTCAAAATACCTAACTTTCAAGTGCACAGGGGGTAGGCACAGTTTTTTGTAGTGTAGAAATTGTTAGTTCATATTTGTCTCTTGTGCTTTGAGGGTTTCATTACATCCCAGAAAAGGAACTGGGGCTTTCCAGACTAACTAGTAGTAATAGACTGGTATAAAAGTATATAGTATTTAATTGCAGGGCATGACAGTAAGGCACTAGTTACCTTAGTATCTTGTTTCACTTTGTATGGTGTAGATGAAATGTAAGCAGCATTTTCACCAAAGCAGAGGGCATATGGTCAGTTCTATTCTTCCTTGTCCCCTCACTTCCATCTTGCAATACTGGACTACTATTAACAGATGGCGGGATTGGGGACAGACAGAACTTATGCTTCATATTTTGAAGAATTGCCTGTCTTGGGAGATTCCAGCACCTGCAGTTAATGAGCAGTCTAGATAAGAATGCATCTTGTGTCTGGATTTGCTTCAATGTCAGCCTCTGTTTTCTGTCTGTTTCAGGAACTACATCGTCACATTGAGGAGGGTTTGGGCCGTAACATGTCAGATCGATGCTCTAATGCCATCACTGCTTCACTGCAAACCATGCAACAAGAAATGATAGGTCAGTACAGCATGTAAAGAACGAGCCCTTACTACAGACAAATGACAATAAGTCTAGCATGGCAATTGTGTCCATGCAGGTTTAGATGGGCTGTGAGGGCTGATGAACTGGTTGCAATTTCTCAATTAATAGTGCCTTGTTTAGTGAGACTGTAGTTCAGAGCGTCTGCATGGTCCCTCTTAAATACCTGTTTTCAGGGGTTTTCCGTGTCATGAAACTCATTCTAGATTGAAACTTCACACCCACCTCCTCTGCTTGGGAGCAGTTTGTTCTATACAATTTCAAAAACAATAGAACTTTTGATGAGGCTTATGCAGCAAAAATGCAGTGGTACTAACTAAAAGGCTTGCAGATCTTGCTGTGACAAGAGGCTCTGGAAAAGACCTCATTGCCGGAATAGGAATCTTCTCCATGTTACCGCAAAAAGGTTTGATATTGTGATGTGCACAATTTACAATACTTTCAGTTAGTCCCACTGCAGGGGCTTTTTGCCGGTTGCTCTAGCAAAGCTCCCGCCCACAGCTGGTAGGAATCATACTTTTCTTGAAGCAGTTTCAAAATTATTTTATGAAACATAGTTTATGGTTTAGTGTGGTCAAGACAAACAAAGTGGTCATTTGTTCTAAATGAAACCAAATGGTGGAGATTTGATGCATTTGCCTCTTTTAATGTCGGAGCATGTGCTAATTTCTATAATTGATGGAAGGGGTAAACAATACCTCTGGCAACTTCTGTATAACAGAGATTCTCAGAATACAGATCATAGACTTCAGTGGTCCACAGATTAGAGGGAACTATCTGTGGGCCACCTGAATGGCGCTCACAGACCACTGGTGGTCCACGGACCACTGTTTGAGAACCTCTGTTCTAGGTAACTGTGGGGAAGTGATAGGGGAAAGAGGAGAGAAGCAGCAAGGGAAGGTTCCACAGAAGGATCTCTCACAAAGTGGTCTATAAAATGGAAAATTGGAGAATGACTGCTCGGGGGAACCTTAGTGCCATATTTGGCCATAATAAATTTCAGATCCTACCAGTTGTTCTGGGTCAGGTTTTGGTGGGGTTTTTTGTTTGTTTGTTTGTTTTTAAATTATTATTATTATTATTATTATTATTTATTATTTTGAAACACCAATTAACTGATAAACAAGGTGAGCACAGAACTGAGAGCCTGTTTGATTCCAGTCAAGCCCATTCGTACTTCTCAATTATGCTGACATTTTTCCTATCCTCTCCCATTTTTCATCTGCAGATGGTTTAAAGCCCCTTCTCCCAGTCTCTCTACGGGGTCAGATAGACATGCTGATCCCCCGGCAGTGCTTCACACTCAGCTATGACCTGAACTGTGACAAGCTTTGTGCCGACTTCCAGGAGGACGTTGAATTCCATTTTTCTCTTGGGTGGACAATGCTTGTGAATAGGTTTTTGGGACCAAAGAACAGTCGCCGGGCCTTGATGGGCTATAATGATCAGGTATGACGTCTCATTAAATGTTCAGTGGGTCAGTAGTAGATACTGGGTTTCACTGAAGACTTCAGTGGCTGTCAAAGCTCTGAAAGAAACAGCTGTGGCTTGCATTCTCCCTTTTATCTGCGGCTTTTTTTCTTTTTCCCTTCTAATTAGATTCAACGTCCTTTACCTTTAACCCCAGCGAATCCCAGTCTGCCTCCCCTACCCCAGGGTTCTATGACCCAGGAAGAGCTCATGGTGTCTATGGTGACTGGATTGGCATCACTGACTTCCAGAACTTCCATGGGGATCCTCGTGATTGGTGGAGTGGTGGGTTGAAAAATCTCTGTACAGACAATTGTTTCTCAGAGCTAGTTGTGCTGTTTGATTTGGAAAGTTATTTAGACTGCAGGCTTCAGTCAGTAACTGATGTGATATTCGTCCATCATGGAGCCTAGAGCAAAGTGTTGTATCCAAAGGAACATCAAAAGGGAGAGATCCACTGAACTATTGCACTTGAAGTTTGGGGGTGGATTCGGGGCTGTTAAGATAAAATAACACTTTCAAAGCACATTACAAACATTAACTACTACTCTTCTGAGCCTGGGTGGTAAGTAAGTATTATTCCCATTTCAATGACGGGGAAGCTAAGACAGAGGTGAAGACTGAAACTTTCACAATCAGTCTCTGGTTTTGTGTACTTTCACTTTTGGGATTCCCAACTTCAGACATTTGGGGCTGTTTTCCCCCCCCCCCCAGAGGTGCTGAGTTCCCGCAGCTCCCATTGATTTGGAGTTGTGGGTGCTTAGCTCCTTCGAAAATAAGCTCTACATGCCTCAAGCTGGGCATCCAAAATTAGAAGTCGAGAAACTGGGCTGAAGTTGCACAGCAAATCCTTTCTAGAGCAGGAGCTAGAGTCCAAGGCCCTAGTCCATATAGCACACTGTCGAGGTATGGAAGATCTCTTTAAGAAGGCTCTTGCTTAATTGCCTACACTTCAGAGACAGGGATACCGTGAAGAGGAAAGGGATCCCTTACACTTATGGACCTTTTTCAAGTGTTTTCTGTTCCATTGTAAGAAGTTAGCATCCTTCTTGGCTGATGACTTATGCCAACTTTCTACTGTGCTTATTGCAGGTCTGGAAGGCTGTGGGCTGGAGACTGATTGCTCTCTCTTTTGGCCTTTACGGACTCCTTTATGTATACGAGCGCCTCACTTGGACTATGAGAGCGAAGGAGAGAGCCTTCAAACGCCAGTTTGTGGAGTATGCGAGTGAGAAACTGCAGCTCATTGTCAGCTACACAGGCTCCAACTGCAGCCACCAAGTCCAACAGTGAGTTGCCTCAATTCAACTAATCTCTTTTAAATAACACCATTTTCAAGGTACTCTACATTAAGCCACGTAAGGCCAGCTGTCACCCTGGCTACCACATGACTGGTCTGTTGTACGTAGTCTGTACTCCAGGTCTAAAAATGTACAGTGATGGATGAGCATGCATTGAAACTTTATCACATGTATTTCTAAAGCACCTGTCCTCATAGTAACCTGGTGCTTTTAAACATGAGCACTAACTCTTCAGGAGTATCAAATTCTGAAGTTCCTATGCCACTGTCCAGAACTTGCAGTAAATTCCCTGTTGCCCACTGACGGTGAAATGTTCTGAAGCTGGAATGGGAAGAGAGAGTGTCAAGCTATGCTTTCTGGAGGTAGTATAATCAAATCATTGCACAGTGTAAATACCTTTTGAGTTTGATCTCTTCTCTCTTCCCTCCTCTCTCTATTTTTTTAGGGAGCTTGCTGGGACATTTGCTCACTTGTGTCAGCAGGTGGATGTCACACGGGAGAATCTTGAGCAGGAAATTGCTGTCATGAATAAAAAAATTGAAATCTTGGACTCGTTGCAGAGCAAAGCAAAACTGCTCAGGTGAGATCTTTGCTTCCTGACAGCAAATTCATGGAGAACTGTCTGTATACTGTGCCATCTTTAGTGGAGTCACAATTACATGTAATGTAGAGATTTCCCCGGACTGTTCAGGTCAGAATGTGCCTTACTCCTGCTTGGAAGTGAAGTAAACATGGTCATTGATCTCTGTATCTTCCAAGTAGCCAATGAGTGTTCCTAAGGGATCAGATCTTACATTGCTTCTGTAAATAGATCTGTTGTATGTCCTTTCATATAGATGGCATTTCCTTCATTCAGCCTGGATGAATGAAGGAAATGCCATCTATATGAAAGGACATACATATAGATGGCATTTCCAGGATGTTCCTGGAGCTTTGGTAGCAGTTGGGTTGTTACCTTCAGCCCCTTCCTTCTG
>NW_020665065.1:12333202-12407462 GCF_002925995.2 Terrapene triunguis
GCCAGACATTTTTAGTCATCTGGCACTTCACCATTTTCCTCTGACTCTAGATCTGGTCAGGATCATCACAAACCCAAGAAAACTATGGGTCCTACAAGGTTCTTCAGGACCACTCGTATCTCCTAAAATGAGACAAATGGCCTTTTTCCCCTCCTCATTGCAGGGCATGTGAGTTTCTGCTGTTCACCTTCATTCCAGATGGGCAGGGAGCTCCCCTCTCAAATATTCCACTCCCACAAACAGAGGATGAGATCACTTTAAACTTGCAACTAGGATTTTGGTTTGAACCCCAAAACTTATAGATCACTGTCCATGCAAGCTCCCTGACCTAGAGTCGCGGCACCTAGTCATGGGACTCTGTGTCAGCTCTCTCCATTCTTTGCCACTCATCATCCCTTTCATACCTTTTCAGACTGGAGTAGGCGGTGAATGTTAACTAATTTCAGTGCATAGGCCTAACTGAGACTTTATTCTTCCTTCTTGCAGGAATAAAGCAGGCTGGCTGGACAGTGAACTCAACATGTTCACGCATCAGTACCTGCAGCAGAGCAGATAATGTGGGAAGGCAAAAAACCATTTCCCTTCAGTGCTCTCTTAACTGCTGCAGAGAACGTGGTGGGTGATGGAATCCCTAAGGAGCACGAGCAAAAGCAAGTTGTTGCGTGGTCTATCCCCATGTGAACAATGGGATTCTTCTTTCCCGTATCATGTCCAACCTCTCAACACACCTCTCTTCTTGCCTGCCGGGGAGATTAGGCGGAATTTCTGCTTCATACACTTACCGGAGGCTTTTGTAATGCAGAATGAAGTAGGGTAGGTTGTCAGTTGTTTAAAAAAAAAAAAAAATCTCACTAGTCACCAAAGTTCATCAAGTTCAGATTTATTCTAACAAAACTTCCCCCTTGATGAATTATCACCTTAATAGGTAAAGATGGATCTTGATAATCCTTTGCGGTACAAAGTCACAAGATCCGATGTGTGTGGGAAAAGCAGCTAGTCATCTAAACTCAGACCATTGCCGCCCCCCCCCCCCACGCATCTAGAGGCCCATATATCATTCTGACAGCCCATGCAGAGACCTATCCACACTTCTCCATTACTCTTCAATTGCAATACAGTGGGAGAGAGACTTGCGGGAGAGAGAGCAGGAGAGAGACTTGCTGCTCTTTTTCTTTCCAAGGAGAAGTGTTAGTGCAAATAAGACCCAGGAGCAGAAAACAAATCCTTTTTTTGGTTGGGGGTTGGGATCCTGCTGTAGTAAATTTCTTCTCCTGGTCTCTTTGGGTTTTGGGCATCTTCCTCCTGCAGGCTCTTCAGTTTAAGAAAGCTCTTTGCTTAGCCCTGTGTTACTTGAGAGACAAATCATGGCAGAGACAAAACTGACTGTTGTCATTTAGATATTGTGGAGTTAGTGGAATTAGGAGTTGCATTTGGTGACCTGGTAAATTGGTATCTTATTGAGGAAGATAAGCAGGATCTGAGACGGGCCAGTCGGCAGGGTGTGAATAGCTACTTTATGAAATATATAGACAAATGTGTTTTTTAAAAGTGCGTGTTTTGGATGCAGGCTTCTGGAATTCCATTATCACTACATGGCCTTTAGGACAGGGTAGATTACAAGCTCTAAGAGATCTTGCTTCATGTAGAGCTTCCATAGGATGTTCCTGTCTGCATTCATATGGTTCAGTTTGGATGGGGTTTTTTTGTAGATAGACAACAGAATGAAGATGGGCTGATCCAGTGCAGCTTATATGGAGCCAAGGAGACGTGTATTGGTATGGAAATTCCATGCCATGGAAGCAATGGGTCACCATAACTTTCTAAGCTTTTCCTTATTTGTAAACAGATCAGATTAGTTTTGGGGTTTGCCCTAACTGCAATTTTAATTCTGATCATATTCAGAACAATGTGGTCCTGACCCTGTTACCATTGAAACTGGGAGTAAAACTCCCGCAGATTTCAACAGCAGCAGGATCAGGTTTCCCCCTCCCATTGGTGGAAAATGCTTATCCACCATGTGTAGTGATGGGGCTTTTCTTTTTCCCATGGCATGTCTCTAGAAGTCAGAGATGTCTCCAAAGAATCCAGAATGAGTCCCTGTGGGATAACTCTAAGGAGGTCCCAGCTGGGGTTAGAAAGACTGAAGGGAGTTTGTCATATTGACAATGATACTTGAAAATGGTATCAACAGGCTTTAGAATGATTTCTTGCTCAAGTACAGATGTCGATAGCCATGTGCCAGTAACCAGCGTACTTGCTTCTCATCTAGTCCCAGAAAGGAGGGAGGGAGATGTTATCCAGTGTCTGAGGGAGGATAAATAGTGAAGTAGCATTAAGCCAGTTAGGTTATTTTAACCTCGAAGCACTAGGAGTTGGGATTTTCCAGTGGATTAGCACAGAGTGTTGGTAGACTGAGAGTTCTGTTTAGTTCTTGTCACAAGAAGCAAGTCAGTTGCATTTTGGGATGGAAGAGAGGGGAATAGATTCTGCCAGGGGATGGCTCAGGGGATTAGCTATGGGATAATGGAACGTTTCACTTCTAGCTTGCTGGTTTAAATCCAACTCAAACTGGAAAGTCCTGGCCTTCTGATGGCTCTTCATTAGCCTTTGGGGAATGGGAATAATTTAGTCTGTTTCCTAAAGAATGTGCGTTCCCACCACAATTGCCATCATAGCTTGCAGTAACTTGTTCCTGAGGTCAAAGACCGAATAGGCAAAGAGACTGAATTCTTGCCTCTGGAGGTGGTTTCTCCAGGTCATTGTTGTGGGTGTATGTGTAAGCAGAGGCAGCAGCCTCTGGATAAACTCCACCCTTCGGACTGCAGGGCTGCTAATCCAGCATTACAGCAGGCTGTTTGGTTTGCTGATGAGTCAAAACAATAGGCAGATCCCTGCTGCAGTAGGAAATTCTTCCTTCCCAAGTGCAGGAAGGATAATGCTGTGTTACATGGGGACTCTGGAAAGTGCCGATGTGACTTTCTGGGACGTTCACCGCTTCAAGTGGCCAGGTCTTTGTGCAGGCCCCAGGAGATAATCTGATAAGTGGCATAGGCTTCAAATCAGACACTATATTGTGGTCTTTGAACCCCCTTTAGAGGCTGGTAGAAGCGAAACAGGGTATCTTGCTATTGAGTTGATATTGCTAATGCTTTCTTCAGAGATTTTTGGTGACTTGGGCATTCTCACTATGGCAGTGAAACCCCTCGCTCTACAGGCCAGATAAGAATTACTTGAACCTTTTTTTTTTTTTTAAAGCAAAATTGCTAACGCAGGCAGAGAAATGTTCATAAGAGTATCTAACCCGAGCCACTAGAGTCTGGAGAAGATTGCCTTATGCATGTTATATTAACAGAATCCAAGTTAACCATAATTGCCAATTAATTTGATTCTTCTTAAACTAAAGCAAAATACAACGGAACTCCTTTAATACAGACAGGTGGAAGGGTTCACACTGTTGCTGTATGCCATGGAGACAGTTCGCCTCTGCCTCCTAATGGGGAGTGATCAACTCTTGTGTATGAGAGCAAAGGATTGCAAGAACAGACTCTTCCAGGTTCAGATTAAAGAAGTTTGGCTAAATGCACTTTATTTTATTGCTGCTAATTTACCTTTTTTTTTATTTTTTTTATTTTTTTTTTATTTCTTGGTATTTTTTTGTGTTGAGTTGATAAGAGGATTTAGAAGTTTCAACAGTGAGTTTTTTCTCTGCTGTATTTAAGATGATACATTTGCATGAATTATTCCTGTATCAATGCGGTTAAAATTGGAAACCAAAATAAAAATGAATTGGGGGGGAAAAAATTGTGTCTGTTCTACCTATCTTGATACAAAATCTTCATGAGCTAGGTCAGTAAATTCTGAAGAAAACGTGCTTTGGAGTAACAGTGAATAGCTCTTATTCTTCATTTTGTTGTTAATAGCCTATTGTTGATAATTTCATATTGACCACTTGGGAGTTCTCCCTGTACTTTCTTCACAGCAAAACTTCTTGTCAGGCCCAGATGTATGAGATCATTTTATCTCATGGGGTAGGATTCGAGTCTGAGAAGGAGGAACTGAATCAGTGATTTCTTGAGAAGATTGCCTCAACTATTAGTGGTTGACAAATGCTATGTAAAGGTTAATCCTCACATTGTCAGACACACAAAGGTTAAAGGCCAGATTTCCAGGACGGTTTGACCAACTGAAGTGCCTGCTGACTTCAGTTAGGAGTTGTGGGTGCTTAGCACTCCTGAAAAATCAGAGCCAGAGGATCGCGTCCAAGGCTACAGCACCCGAGTGTCTCAGTGGTAGGGGTCTGAGCCTTTTCACTTGAACGGTGTCTAGATTTTGTGAAACATAAGGTCAGGAATGGAGACCATTCTGATGACTAATAAAATGCCTCGTACTCTTGAAGGTATACTCATCTCACATGTGTGTTAGTTGTCCCTGACCACCTTGTCATACCCCTGCCGGCCCTGCGCTATTACCCTGACCTGAGTTGGGTGATGTTTGCTAATTCAAAATAGCTCTGCAGGCTTGCCCTAAATTAATTACTAACTAAAAAACTTCCTTTGTACACCTTGCTTCCCAGGCTGCCCTGGTGAAGGTAATGGAAGGCATGCTCCCAGACAAGGGAATGTGGTGTCTGCATCGGATTTATGAGCAAACTGATTCCCTCCTCAACCCACTTCCTAAGCCTGGCTTCTGTTTTCATCAGCCCTGCCGTGCTCTGTGTAAGGGAGTGAGCAAACCTTACGGATTGGGGGCTCTTTGCAGCCTGAGAGACTTGGATCTTCACCCTGTGCCCCAGGGCCAGCGTGATCCCAGCCAGTGTTTTCCCCAGGAATTGAAATTGGGAGGGGTGTTCAAATTTATGGGGGGGAGGAGTCAGGGCCGATGAGGAGTGAGACCGTGAAGGTGGGCTGTATGGCACCATACTGAAAAATGTTTCATGACCATTTTATTAGATGTAACTCATGTTTTAAAATCACCACACAAATTAAAGTTGGCTACTCAAGCCTTCTATGAAGCACTGCATCTACATCCTTGGTTTCTTGTTATAATTTTGCACAACTGTTAATGAACTTGAATGCAATGCGTTCATCTTTGGTGGCTTTTCATGTGTTCGGTACTTCCATTCCTTCAGTTGATATGCTCATTAGTTCATTCACATGATCAGGCAGAAGGCAACTTCTTTCAGAACACAAAATTCTATTCAATGATGAAAAACAACGCTCAACTGTAGTTTTTGTGACTGTGTACGGGGAGATTTTGGCAAACCAGTAAAGTGCCTGAAAACGCTATGGCTTATTGTTAAAGGCGGCCTAGTCAGCAAGCTGTAAATTGGCCATTCAGCAGTCTCAGCTTGACCATGGCGGGGGGAGGAGGGGAGTTTTGGGTGCCTCAGAAAGGGCAGCTTGACCTCGTGTCCTTCCTGAGAAGAATTGTGTCGAAGTTGCTGATACATGCATTTTAAAAGAGCAGGATGTACCCCAGGAATGTCTGTTGGGGTCTCAAACGCTGGAAAAACCCACACCTGGTTAATCAATAATCAGAAGGAGCCTCTTGCTTGCCCATTGGAACTGTTTGCTTAACAAGTTTTCTTTACATTCATATCATTCTATTACTAATGTATAAATAAGGGGAAAAGCTTGAGCTAGTTGGACTCGTTTGGGGACTCTTTTTAGACTCTCCCTTTGGATACATCTTGCGGTCCCCACTGGCAGACAGAAGATTTGGCCACCGGAAGCTTGCTGCTGTTTCACTCGAGCCACGCTCAGCTTTGGTAATTATCAAGGGTTGGGGGTGTTTTACTAATCTGTTGCGGATGTGTGTAAGTGCTTGAGACTAAGTAAAGTGTAGCTTTAAGTGAAAGCACTCTTGTGTTGTCCTGTTTGTGCCAGCCATCTATCCGTCGGACGGCCGTGTCTCCCCTGATTTTTTTCCTGACACCACCTCGCACAGAGTAAAAGTTACCAAGAGCTTTGGGTTGAAAGTACCCCGGGTAACAACTGGGAGTAGCAAGAGATGAATTTCTACTTCTTTCATCCCAGGGAACAGCACAAAGATCAGGTCGAGCCACTAGTGATGATAAAAAGTTGAAGTCAAATCTTCATTCATTTGTCGTATGATATTCCACTCTGTGTTCAAATTCTCTAATCTAGGTAGATTAGGTGTGAATGTAAATACAATCTTGTCCTGAGGCCTTTTCCCCCCAGCTCATCACTAGCTGTCAGGGAGAGCTCATTTAGACTTTACTTACAAATCATAATTTGAAATATAAATGAATGCATGGACATTGGCATAAAAAACAACAGCTGTATGAGGAAGCCAGTCAATGTTCAGACTTTTCAAATCCATTATACGTTTGTCATAGACAGGTATTTTATCGTACACTTTATATGCTTTTAAAGTATGTATTGTTTCAATTTCAATTCAAATTTTCAATCACTAAAGTGGCAACACTGCGTGTAACTAGTTTACCAAACTGGTGGGGAGGGAGTTGGGGAAATTCAGGGGGGGTGTAGGGAAATCCCTGATCCCAGCTGCCCGGGGGCCCTGCCGGAGCTCCGCTCACAGGGGGGGAAGCACCGGACACGTGAGCCAGCCGCCCACGTGTTCCCTCCCAGCTGTCTGCAGGGAGGAATCTGGCCCTTTAAACGGGCCGTTGGGGCGTTGCATGCTGGGGACGGGCGCCCTGGCCAATCAGGAGGCGGCTGGGGGGTGGCTTTTTGCTACAAACCAGAAAGCGACTGGAGGGTGAGTGAGTGCGGGGCTGGGGAACCCCCGGCCCGGGGGAAGCAGGCGGGCACCGGGGTTGCCGGGGGTCCACGTGGCTGGGGCTGGCGGCGGGTGCTGTGATCCCAGGGGAGGACCCATAATTCTGGGCGTGGAGGATCCCAAGCCCCATCGCCCCCGTGTCAGACTCAGCCCCGCAGCGGCTGCCCCATACGGCCCTGGAGCCTCCCACTGACCCGCGGGGGGACCTGCCTAGCCCGCCCCCCATGAGCTGGGACAGGAGCCCGCTGCTCTCTTACAGGGGATGCGTAAAGACCTCCATCCCCGCGGACTGTGTCGTTCAGGGGACATTACAGCCCGGTCTCTGCCCACTCAATGGGGACATTAAAGCGCTCCGTGGCTTTTAATGAGAGGCGGCTGCTTCGCTGCCCAGGTGATCAGAGCCTGAGAAGCACCGTAGCAAGAGCAGATCAGACCTGCGTGTCATCCGCGGGATGCCCCCAGGCCATATACTTCTGCTGTCTGCATGGTCGGGCCTCTCCCCTGGCTGCTGTGAGTCGGGCTGTGTTCGGTTGTTTCTATTGCGTCCTGTATGCCCAGGGGGTTGATCTGAGTCATGTGTCCATCTGCCAGGGCAACAGGCACATGTAAACAAAGCAGATGTGATTTAGACAAGGTGCTTTGGGACAAAGGGTGCTAGAGAATTGTAAACATAGGAGAAAATCCATTTTAGCCAATGGATACATGTTATCTACAGCCTGTTCAGGAAGGACCGGCAGGGGAAAAGAGGCGTTGCTTTGGATAGCAAAGATGTATACTGAGGTTGAAGGAAAAGTGGGAGGCAGACCTGTTGAAAGTCTTTGGGTAAGGATAGAAAGGGTAAAAACCATGGGTGCTGTCATGATCGGGGTCTATGACAGGCCACCTAACCAGAGAGAAGAGGCGGATGAGGCTTTCCTTAACTAACTAACAAAATCATCCAACGCACATGATTTCATGGTGATGGGGGGAGATTCAGCTACCCGGAGGTCTGTTGGGAAAATGATACAGCATGGCATAGGTTATCCAGCAAAAAGAACAGGAGTTCAAGTTCAGCAGTTTCTCGTCCATTTATTCTTTTACGTAGAGACTGTCCGGTTTGGCCAATGTACATGGCAGAGGGGCATTGCTGGCACATGATGGCATATATCACATTGGTAGATGTGCAGGTGAACGAGCCCCTGATGGCATGGCTGATGTGATTAGGTCCTATGATGATGTCACTTGAATAGATATGTGGACAGAGTTGGCATCGGGCTTTGTTGCAAGGATAGGTTCCTGGGTCAGTGTTTTTTTCAGTGGTGGTTGGTTGCTGGTGAGTATTTGCTTCAGGTTGGGGGGTTGTCTGTAAGCGAGGACAGGTCTGTCTCCCAAGATCTGTGAGAGTGAGGGATCATCTTTCAGGATAGGTTGTAGATCTTTGATGATGAACCGGACAGTCTCTACGCAAAAGAATAAATGGACACATCTGACATCAGGAATCCTAACATTCAAAAACCAGTAGGAGAACACTTTAACCTGTCTGGTCACTCAATAACAGACCTGAGGGTGGCAATTTTGCAACAGAAAAGCTTCAAAAACAGACTCCAACGAGAAACTGCTGAACTTGAATTGAATTGCAAACTAGATACAATCAACTTAGGCTTGAATAGAGACTGGTAATGGCTGAGCCATTACAAACATTGAATCTATCTCCCCATGTAAGTATTCTCACACTTCTTATCAAACTGTCTATACTGGGCTATCTTGATTATCACCTCAAAAGTTTTTTCTCTACTTAATTGGCCTCTCAGAGTTGGTAAGACAACTTCCACCTTTTCATGCTCTCTGTATGTGTATATATATCTCCTCTATATATGTTCCATTCTATGCATCCGAAGAAGTGGGCTGTAGCCCACGAAAGCTTATGCTCAAATACATTTGTTAGTCTCTAAGGTGCCACAAGTACACCTGTTCTTTTTGCGGATACAGACTAACACGGCTGCTACTCTGAAACCTGTTATCCAGCAAGTTCATGGAATGCATTGGAGACAACTTTTTACTACAGAAGATGGAGAAAGCAACTAGTGGAGAGGCTATTCTGGATTTGATGCTGACGCATAGGCAGGAACTGGTTGAGAATTTAAAGGTGAAAGGCAGCTTGGTTGAAAATGATCATGAAATGATCGAGTTCATGATTCTTAGAAATGGCAGGAGGGAAAACAGCAAAGTAAAGATAATGGACTTCAAAAAGGCAGACTTTAGCAAACTCAGAGAATTGGTAGATAAGATCCTGTGGCAAGCAAGTCTAAGCGAAAAAAGTGTTCAAGAGAGTTGTTAGTTTTTCAGAGACGTTATTAAAAGCGCACAAGAGCGAACCATCCCAATGAACTAGGTCAGATTATGAAGGATGACATTTTTATTCATATATATAATTACACACACAGAGAAGCATGAAAGGGTCGCAGGAAAATATTTTATGAATACACGAGAAGCAAGAGGAAGACCAAGGACAGGGCAAGTCCATTACTTAATGAGGAGGGAAGGACAATCGCAGAAAACGCAACAATGGCCAAAGAGTTCTAAATGCCTTTTTTGTTTCAGTTTTCATCAAAAAGGTTAGCAGTGATGAGACTAACATAGTGAACATCCGTGTAAATGGGGTAGGATCTGAGGCTAAAATAGGGAATGAACAAGTTAAGAATGACTTAGACAAGTTAGATGTCTTCAGGTAGGCTGGGACTGATGAAATACATGGTAGAATACTTAAGGAATTGACTGAAGAGATCTCTGAGCGATTAGTGATTATCTTCGAGAACTTATGGAGGACAAGAGAGATTCCAGAGGACTGGAAAAGGACAAACATAGTACCTATCTTTAGAAAGGGGAATAAGGACACCCCAGGGAATTATATACCAGTCAGCTTAACTTTGGGACCCAGAAAGATATTGGAGCAAATAATCAATTTGTAAGCACCTAGAAGATAAGGTGATAAGTAACACTCACCATGGATTTGTCAAGAACAAATTATGTCAAACCAACCTAATATCCTTCTTTGACAGCACAACAAGCCTTGTGGATGTAGGGAAGCAGTAGATGTGGTATATCTCAACTTTGGTAAGACTTCTGATATTGTCTCACATGATCTTCTCATCAGCAGACTAGGCAAAGAGAGCCTACTCTACGGTGGATGCACAGCTGGTTGGAAAGCCGCACTCAGTTTTTTTAATCTATTGGTTCACCATCAAACTGGAAGGGCATATCATGTGGGGTCCTGCAGGGATCTGTCCTCGGTCCGGTACTATTCGATATTTTCATTAATGACTTGAGTAAAGGAGTGGAGAGTGGACTTATAAAATTTGCAGATGACCCCAAGCTGAGAGGGATTGCAAGCACTTTGAAGGACAAGATTAGAATTCAAAATGATCTTGACAAACTGGAGAAATGGTCAGAAATAAATAGGATAGAGTTCAATAAGGACAAATGCAAAATACTATGCTTAGGAAGAAGTAATCAACTGCACAAATACAAAATGGGAAATGACTGCCTAGGAAGGAGCTGAGGGAGTGGATCACAAACTTAACAGCGTCGACACGATCCTGTATGTTATACAGTTGCAAAAAAAAGCGAACATCGTTCTGGGATGTATTAGCAGGAGTGTTGTAAGCCAGAGCCGAGAAGTAATTCTTCTTCTCTGCTCAGCACTGGCATGGCCTCAGTTGGAGTATTGTGTCCAGTTCTGGGCGCCTCACTTCAGGAACGATATGGACAAATTGGAGAGCTACAAAAATGATGAAAGGTATAAAAAAACATGACCTACGAGGAAAGATTAAAAAACATGGGTTTGTTTAGTCTGGGGAAAAGACTGACAGGCACATAATAACAGTCAAAGATTGTTATAAGAAGGAGGGTTATAAATTGTTCTCCTTATCCACTGAGGACAAGCTTAAATTGCAGCAAGGGATACCTAGGTTGGACATTAGGAAATATTTCTTAACTGTAAGGGTAGTTAAGCTCTGGAACAAATTACCTGGGGCGGTTGTGGAATGTGTGTCATTGGAGGTTTTAAAGAACATGTTAGACCCACACCTGTCAGGGATGGTCTAGAATTATAATACTTAGTCCTGCCTTAGTGCAGAGGACTGGACTAATGACCTCTCGAGGTCCTACATTTCTATGATTCTTTCCTTTATGAAATCCCTTTTCCCTGGCTTGTGGCCCAGCATGCTGGACAACGAGGCCGTCATCCTGTCAACACAAGTTTTTGTTGTTTTAACTCCCTCTACCTGTATTACCAACGAGAGAGGCAGCGTGGTCTAGAGGCTGAAGCAGAGGATTGGCTGTCGGTACACTTGCCCTGTCTGAGTCACTGATTCACACTCTGGCTTTGGGAAAGTCATTTCCCCTCTTTCTGCTCTAGTTAGCTCATCTGTAAAACGTGGGTGGCAATATTGACCTACATACTTCTCCAGGGTCTTCTATGGATTAATTACTGTGTGCACAATGCTTTGAATGTGTACATTTCTAGGAATTATTAAAATAGCTATGATTAAACCAAAAAGTATTTTAAAACCCTAGGCCAAAGTTATCAAATGGAGTTACAGGTGCTCCACCCCTCTACAAATCAGGGTATGGGGTTTGGTGCCTAAGTGTAGGCTAATTAATATAACAGGTTTTCACATTCTCATGTTCAGTGCAGAGTTATTTAAACCCAATTTCATTTAAATATTTGTTTCTTTTGATACTGTCTCACATGACCTTCTTGTAAACAAACTAGAGAAATGCAACCTAGATGGAGCTACTATAAGGTGGGTGCAAAACTGGTTGGAAAACCGTTCCCAGAGAGTAGTTATCGGTGGTTCACAGTCATGCTGGAAGGGCATAACGAGTGGGGTCCTGCAGGGATCAGTTCTTGGTCCGGTTCTGTTCAATATCTTCATCAGTGATTTAGACAATGGCAGACAGGGTACACCTATAAAGTATGCAGACAATACCAAGCTGGGAGGGATTGTAAGTGCTTTGGAGGATAGGATTAAAATTCAAAATGTTCTGGACAAACTGGAGAAAGGGTCTGAAGTAAATAGGATGAAATTCAATAAAGACAAATGCAAAGTACTCCACTTAGGAAGGAACAATCAGTTGCACACATACAAAATGGGAAATGACTGCCTAGGAAGGAGTACTGCGGAAAGGGATCTGGGGGTCATAGTGGACCACAAGCTAAATATGAGTCAACAGTGTGACCCTGGTGCAAAAAAAGCAAACATCATTCTGGGATGTATTAGCAGGAGTTTTGTAAGCAAGACACGAGAAGTAATTCTTCCGCTCTACTCTGCGCTGATTAGGCCTCAACTGGAGTATTGTGTCCACCTTTCAGGAAAGATGTGGACAAACTGGCAAAAGTCCAGAGAAGAGCAACAAAAATTACTAAAGGTCTAGAAAACATGACGTAGGAGGAAAGATTGAAACAATTGGGTTTGTTTAGTCTGGAAAAGAGAAGACTGAGAGGGGACATAAAAGTTTTCTAGTACATAAAAGATTGTTACAAGGAGGAGGGAGAAAAATTGTTCTTCTTAACCCCTGAGGATAAGGACAAGAAACAATGGGCTTAAATTGCAGTGAGGGAGGTTTAGGTTGGACATTAGGAAAAACTTGCTAACTGCCAGGGTGGTTAAGCACTGGAATAAATTGCCTAGGGAAATTGTGGAATCTCCATCATTGGAGTATTTTAAGAGCAGGTTAGACAAACACCTGTCAGGGATGATCTAGATAATACTTAGCCCTACCATGAGTGCAGGGGACTGGACTCTCGAGGTCCCTTCCAGTCCTATGATTCTGTTTTTGTTTTTTAAATCACGGTGGTTTATTTCCTCTGTTAGGTTTTATAATCTCTCTTTTTTAAGAGCACTCAGATTTGGGGCCTAAATTACTTGATAACTTCCCTAGGGGAAGAGGAATGAAAAATGATGCTTGTTCTTAGAGTGTGTAAAGCGTGGAGACTTTTGAGACTGATTCCTTTCTCAGGGGATCTGATAAAAACTCCAACTGTCAGAAAACCCTCCAACACTTGTGTCTCTCGAGTGGATTCCCCTCAATTTGTAACTCAGTGGCTCCTCCCTTCCTGTTCCTTTGTGGAGTGCTCACAGTTATGCAACCCACCTTTCTCTGGCCCTATAGCGACCGTCATGCAGAAGATGGAGTTGGAGCAACTGGAGAGGCTGCGTCATGCAAACCAAGACCTTCTGGAAAGGCTCAAGGTGAAGCAGGAAGAAATCAAGAAAAGACTTCCTCGCAAGCCATTATCTTCATCCTCTCTTTCCAGAAGAACAACTCCTGCAGAGAGAGCTGTCCCTGTTCCTAAGAGAGGGGTATGTGCTGGGCTGGGCTGGGCAGGCTAGATAAGAGTGGTGCAAAGGGGCAAAGATGCAGGAGCAGAAATGCATTTTCCTCTCTAACTGTTCCATGTCTGGAACTGAGGTTTCCTAATGTAAAAGGCGTTTTTCAAACCTGCAGTACCCAGAGGTTCGGGACTAGAAATGCTGAGATCCACCAAGCACAGGGCGGGGAAGCAAATGGGCACCACAGTGACAGACAGCAAAGCTGCAGAGAAAGTTGCCGGGTAGATGGGGTGCATGTGCATGAGACTGGTGGTGCAATCCAGCGGCTGTGGAGTCAGCTGGAGAAATAAGCGATCCCATGGTCTGAGCTCCGTCCATCTAGCAAAGGCTCTGCCTCTCGGCCCCATGAGACTCGAGGTGGGAGAGAATACAGTGGCCTAGCTAGAGCAGCGTCTGCTACCACCAGCTGAGGTGGCAGGAGGGTTATCCTGGACCATTGTCCTTTAATTCCCCACCACCTCAGAGGCCACCCATTGCAGTGATTCTCGCCTGTGGGCAAAGAGGCCTGGATGTAGCCTGTTCACACCCACTCCGTACAGTGATCAGCAGTGGCTCAAGCCCAACACGAGGCCTTTCCCCTTCTCTCTCCAGCAACCTCTGTATGACTGTCGCACGGCAGGGTGGGGATGCGTAGAACGGTAGGAGGCTGAGTTATCGAAGAGCTAATTCCCGAGCTGTCTCCGGCTCTGTGTGGTGACGTGTGGGTCTCTGTGCTCGTTACAGAAGGAGAACCAAGTCCGTGCGACGAAGGGCACAACGGACCCTGTGACGCTAGTGTCTGTGGAACCCGGAGCCAGCGCAGCCAGGGCAGCCCTTCATTCGCCATTGAAACCCGCAGCGTGCGGCAGGGAGGGGAGGGGTGTGCTGCACCGCAGAGCGGGGGCGCATCCGGGTTCCCCCAGGGCAGAACGAAGCTTCACACCGGCAGCATCCATCACCAGAGAAACCTCCAGAGTGGCCAGAGACGGCAATGCCCTGAGAAACCCAGGGGAAGAATCCACCCCTGTGAAACACAGAGAGAGCAGAAAGCAATCCACCATGCTCCGTGGCACCCCGGAGAGGGGCAGGCCAAGGGCTGAGGCAGAGACGGTGCTGGGCAGGACCCCAGCGGAAGGGAATGGCTGGCAGCGAACGGCCATTAGAGACTCCAGGACTCCCAAATCAATCCTGCTGACACCTGGGGGTAAAGAAGTCAAGGTAAAAAGCAAGATGAGCATCGGCCTGAGCAGCTCAAGCCAGGTGGAGGGGAAATAAATATCCGGGTCCGAATTGTTCCATTCCTAATAGCTGAGGGCCCCTGGCATCTCACCCACCCTCTTCCCCCTTCTCTGTGGAATGAGAGCCGAGCCCCCTCCCTCGCCCCACTGCTGCCCTCACCACGCACATTTGGGACAGGCTGCTCAGGCAGCACGGCTACTGGCTTCCCACAGAGGGCCTCGTGGGTTTCCCCCATTGTGCAGCTGCTCTCCGTAAGCTCAGAGTATACATCCA
The DNA here is from genome assembly GCF_002925995.2 of Terrapene triunguis. Classification (NCBI taxonomy): domain Eukaryota; kingdom Metazoa; phylum Chordata; order Testudines; family Emydidae; genus Terrapene; species Terrapene triunguis. The sequence continues at coordinate 12,347,830 of NW_020665065.1, forward strand.
GCATCAATTGTTGCCGTCATCCTGCTAGGCAGCTCGGGGCAGCCTGGGGTAGCATTGTCAGCGTGGAGCTGGAAGTCGGCAAGCCCTGCTTGCTGATTGCAGCTCTGACACCGACCTGCCGCGTGGCCTTGCCCGCGTGTCTCCGTTTTGCAGAGAGGGGTGAGAGACCCGCCCAAAGCCATGCAGTGAATTGCTGGGACAGCTGAGACTAGAGCCCGGCTTTCTCAGCCCAGTTCATTAGACCACAGCCGCCCCCCTTTCTGCAGCTAGCAAATAGGTCCCCTTTGAGGAGCGCAGTGTCCTTGTAGCCGCATGAGGCGTCTCTAGTGACCTGTGAACTCTTTTCACCCCAGAAGGAAGCGGGCCGAGTGACTTTTCTGTCGGACCCTGAGGAATACACCATCCCCGCTGACAGCTGGTCGGCACGTCCTTTCTTGGGCTACGACTGGATTGCAGGCAAGTCCTAGCCCCACCGCACCACTGTGGTGTTATTGGGGTGATCTGGTTGACGGAGGGGCTAAAATCACAACTCACCTCCTGTATAGCAAAGGGTACAGACCGAGGTGCAGGCCCGGGGCTGGAGACCGCGTGCGCTTTGGGACCAGGGCATAGTGAGCTGTTGCCCCGGTACCACTGAAAAATCTGCAAGCTGGGCAGTGTTCTCAGCACAAGAGCTGCAGTTTTGCCAAGCCAGACACGGTTCCTCGGTCAGTGCAGAGATGACCCGTGCTTTCCTGGGACGGCAGTGAGGAGACTGGCCAGGAATCCATGCAGCTGCGGTGGGGCTGAGAGAATTCGAGGGGGGCCCAGAGGAGCAGGAGATGAACGAAGGAAACGAGGAGGAGAGATCATTTCAAGGCTTTTTGTCACAGAAGTCACTGGCCCCTCCGGGTCAGTGGCGCTGCTGGGGTCTCTCCTTCGACGGAGGCAGTATCTGCTTGGCAGTTGGCCACGCTGCTCCCTTCGTGTCTGCTGGTCTGATCAGTCGCCCTCTTTGGCACTCAGCACCCTGGTTAGCTGACCACTTCACGTGAGCTTTCCCAGGTCACCTGCCTCTGATGCAGTTCCAGCTTTGAATTTCCTTCTCCGCTTCGCGTTCCCAGGGCTGCTGGAGACGGACTCGTCGTTGTCCGAGAAATCGGAGCAGTACTTCTCTGAGCTCAGGGAGTTCCGGCAGGTGAACAAGGAAGCGTGTGTCCATGAGGAAGACCTGGGGTAAGGAGGGGACTAAGGTGGCAGTGAACGCCAGGAACCAGGGAAGAACTGGCAGGGGGTCTGTGGAGCAGGAGACTGTGAGGATGGCTCATCCAGCCCATCAGCAGGTCACAGAGCGTTTGCTCTCTTTCTGGGGAGCAGCTGTTTGCTATTGAACTAGAGCCAGGTGCAGAGGGTGAACTGTATCATTCCCGCATGGCCAAGAAACCAGGAACATCTGGGAGCGATTGAAATGGATTTCTGACTTAGTTCCTGTCATCAAGTACAATAAAAGCTTTGTTATCTGGCATGGGGGAATGGGGGGTGCCGGTAAGTCAAAAATTCCGGTTTACTACGAGTTCTACTTACCAATGGAGAGGAGGGAGTTTGGGTGTGGGAGAGGGCTTAGGGCTGGGGGTTGGGGTGCAGGAGGGGGTGCGGGGTGCCGGATCCGGGCGGCACTCGCCTCGGGCGGCTCCCAGCAAGCGGTGACATGTCCTTGCCGCTCCTAAGCGGAGGTGCAGCCAGGCGGCTCTGCACACTGCCTCTGCCCGAAGGCGCTGCCCCCGCAGTTCCCACTGGCTGCGGTTCCTGGCCAATGGGAGCTGCGGACCCAGCGCACAGGGCGGGGGCAGCACACGGAGCCCCCATGGCCGTTCTTCCGTCTAAGAGCAGCAGGGACATGTCGCCGCTTCTGGGGAGCCACACAGAGCCAGGTAGGGAGCCTGCCGGCTCCTCATCAACCAGACTTTTAATGGAGATCGGAAATGCCAGTTTCTAGAGCTTTCCGCTTGGTAAAGTGCCGGATAACACAGCTTTTACTGCATATTCTAACGCAGCAGCTCTGTCCTCTGCCCAGAGATGGGCATTTGCTCTGTGAATAGCCCTTCGGTTTCTTGGTGTAAGTGTAAAGTGTGACGAGTGCTTTCCCCACCAAGCCAGTCTAAAGGGAGGTCTGGACAGCATTGTTCCCATCGCGGTCTCCAGAGTGCACAGCTGTGACTGCATCTTTGTTTCCTTAGGCCAGAGGCACCGGATTACTTGGCTCCTGAACAGGAAGCAGATTTGGTTTCCAGTTCCCATCAGTGTAAGATGAGATGCCTTCCAAATCTAGTTTCTAGGCACAGGCAGCTGTCTTCTGTGGCTTTCTTTTTGGAAAACCCCGGCCTTAAGCCTCTTAGAAGGGGCGTAGGAAGAATTCACAGTTCAGCCCCTCTCCAGCCCCCACTTCCCACTCCAAAGAGGCAGGAGTCCCTGGGTTGATTCTCTTTCGTGTCATCTCTGTTTCTCCAGGGTTCTCTGTAATTGACCTGACTGATTTAAGTGCTTTAAGTTGAGGAAGTTCAGTTAAAGCTGCATCTGTTTTCAGGAAACAGTTGAATGGGAGGGAAATTACCGTGTAAAAAGTACTTTGGGAGAACAGCGGGGGTTGGTTCTGCGTGGTGTGTACGGTGCATTGGGGAAGAAGAGTGCCACAGGCTATGAATGAAGTAACGATCTCTCCTCTGCATGGCAGGTGTTTATTGCTATCGATTAAACAGGCGCCTGTTTACAGTCCCTGTGGATTCCCAGTCTGCCTGCCCCATGTGTAAGACCCCGAGAGCCCGACGGCCTCCGGAGACGCTGGAGGAACCAGCCTACGTCAGGTCTGCACAGTGCTAGTAGCTCAAGTGTCACAGGAAGCCATCAGGGTAGACAGAGAGCAAGCTAGGCATGGGGGAGGAGGTCTCTTTAAGATGCCTCCTTACAAAGTTGCTGTCTTAGGGGAGAGGGAGCTCTTGGGCTTTGAAATGCAAAAGGGCCAAATTCAGCTATGATGTAAGCAGGAGTAGCTCCCATATGAAGTCAATGGGAGATGTACCCTCTTACCTTGGGGTTGAATTTAGTCCAGAGTCTGGGTCTACACACAAGTCCCTAAGAACCTTATCCAGAGCTCATTGACTTCAGTAGGCATTGGATGAGGCCCTAAGACTCGAGGTGTGGCAGGAGGAGTGCAGATGCCTTCTGCGCTGTGATGTCTCTTCTGGAGGACCTGCGCAGTTACTTCCTCTGTTTGGCTGCAGGGTCAGCATTCCCAGGTCCACCCTCCTGCCTGCCTATAAGTACAAAATCCATCGCAGGAAGAGCTTTGAACCAGCAGACGATCTGGCTTTACCCTCGGTAAGTTTCCACCTTCCCATTTGACGGTTATGCAGGTGGCTGCATCATCACCAGGTGAATGGCAATAGCAGCATGTTAGGAAAACAAGAGAACCAACAGCCTTGATGTGTTAATGCCAGGGATGGGTCTCAGCTAAGATTCCAGAGCTGAACACCCCCAAACTGTGGGGAAGTTCAGAGCGAGGCTTTGAGATTGGTCCAATCATTGTGACAGCCAGGAAGAGCCAAACCTAGGTGCAAACTCTGCCGCTCATGCCCATCTGTAACACAATATAATTTATATAACCCTCTGCATACACTGCGTGTGTCCGAATGCTATACACTGAGAGCAAATGCCTGCAGAGTTGGGTTCAGTGGCTCTCCCGCAGACAGACAGGGCAAAAGAATGCAGCAGAGAGAGAAAAACAGGCTGTTGTCTTTACCGCTCGCAACTGCAAATAAACAGTTTTGCTGGTAAAATCCAGTGAACAGCAGCATGTGGTAAAAGGAGACCAGCAGGATGAATGGGTAGAGTGTGGGCCAAAGCCCCAAAGCAAAGAAGGCAGGTATTTATAAAGACAAGGTGTATGTCTACACAGCAAAAGAAAAACCCGCGGCTGGCCCGTGCCAGCTGACTCGGGCTCCCGGGTTGTTTCACTGCTGTGTAGACTTCGGGGCTCAGGCTGGAGCCCAAGCTCTGGGACCCTCCCACCCTGCAAGATCCTACAGCCCGGGCCCAAGCCCCGAAGTCGACACAGCAGTGAAACAGCCCGGCGAGCGTGAGCCCCACGAGCCCAAGTTGGCTGGCACAGGCCAGCCATGGGTGTCTAGTTGCTATGTAGCAAAGAGCTCCAGAGAGACGGATCTGTCCTTGAAACTTTTGGCCTTGAAAACTGCAGATTTAAGTTGACTGAAACATTTTGTGAATTCGTGTCAATTTCGCCAAATTGTTTAGGTCAAAAAACCCAACAACCTATAAAATATTGTTTTCCAGGAAAATAGAAACATTTAGTTTTAAAATTTTCCAAAGGAAACATTTTGATTTTTTTTTTCCACTTCGAAACAACTTTTTGATTTGAAATTTCCTTCCATTTGATTTAAAAAAAAAAAACAAAAGAAAACAGAAACGCTTTTGAAATTGGAACAAAATGTTATGTTTTGGGTCACGCAAAACGTTTACTTCGACCCGAAACAAATATTCTTTTGGCTTGTTGATTCACTGAAAAACTTGAAAAGTAGTTCTTAGAGGGCAACCAGTTATTTGCACAGCTCCAGCCAAAATTCTGTCTGGAGGAGCTGAGTGGGTAAATGGAGGCCCAGTGCATTGAGTTCAGAATGCTCAGGAAGCCGATGTGACAAATCTTGCAACTACCTGTTACTATGTGTTATATGCAGTGTAGCTGTAGCTGTGAGAGTCCCAGATTAGTAGAGAGAGAAGGTGGGTGAGGTGTTATCTCACCCATCTTGTCTGTCATTGCAACCACATGTGATTTGACAATCATTGGTTTTAAGTTTAATTTCAAGCAGCAAATAGAAAACCTTGATTTAAATAATCAGTTTTAATTTTGTTTGCATTTGTACTTTTTACTTATTTTCGTACAGAAAGGTTGGTTGTGATTGCTTGGTACTTCTTTTTGCTAACCAGGAGGATACACTATATTTATACGCATTTATTTAAGAAATTCTATAGCTTAACATTCATTTATTCAGATTCTTAACTTTTACAACTGTTTTATTGTTAGGAAATGATGTATTTTATTACATTTTATTATGTTAGAGAATGATGCATTTCTTCTTGTGTTTTGTGTCACAAGCTGCATTTGGATGGAAGTTAAAAATGACCCAAACCAGCATTTTAAAGGGTTTTTTGTTTTTTTTTTAATTAGTTAAATAAAACTGCCGTAAGTGTTCTGGATACACAAGAAAACACAAAGTGAGGTCATCAAAATGTTTTGTGTTTAAAACTAACTGGTTTATTAAACAAAGGAAGCACTATCTGTACTAATGAATTCAACAGATTGTTTCTGGTCACCATATCCTTCAAGATTTTAGAACTAGAAGATTTCATCCTCTCACACCTAATTTTTAATCCACAGATTGGAAAAGAGGGTGGGGAAAAAACTTGCCTGCTTTTCCAACTCCTAGTGAGTTTTTCAACTTTGAACTGAACTAATTGAATAAACTGATCTGAAGAAAATTCTCTCTCCACCTGCAGAGTAGGCTACTGCAGTTAAAAGCTAGTTTACCGTTTCAACAAATTCTGGCTCCAAACGCTTAGCCAGAAACTTCCACCAGTTCAGGGCTTTGACTTTCTTTAAAATTTCAGCAGCTAACCTGTACTGCTTGAATTGTATTACTTGTATTTAATGTAAAAGATTTTAATAGTGTATAGTAAGGTTAGGCCTAAACATAAATTTGTCATAATTTCACATTTAATTTTAATTAGCTTTAATTTTTGAAAAGAAAACATGTATTTAGTTAAAATTTTTAAAAGGCCAATTGTTTTGATCCATTTTTTTTTTAAACTGCTTTTGGAAATGGCTGGAAGCCAGTGAAGGGGACACATGGGGGAAGGGAGGTAGCTTTGCACCTTAGAGCCTCTGTGAAGTTCTCATCGGTGCCCCTTTGTGACCATACAAAGCTCTTAAAGAAATGAACTCAACAGTCTCTCGGAGCCCCCTTTTGGAGAGACTGGGCTGTTGCTTTTCTGGGGGCACGTACACTACCAGAGAAGGCATTCACAGATAGACCTCTCCCCACAGCACTGCCTGGCCGGTTGGGAGAACGTCGTCCCCTCCAGCAGCCCCACGCTTAGCAGTTTGGATCTGCGAACTTCACTGCAACAAAAACCCACTGACCATTCTCACCTGGTAAGGACAAACTATTCTGAGTTGCACTTGCCCTGTTTTCAGGGGCCCAGGATGGTAATTCACTGACCGCTAAGCAAGAGACCTAGAGCGCATCAGGCTCAGTCTCCCAACTTGCCCCATTGGGTATGAAGCTGGGAAGCATCCGCCTTCCAACGGGATGTCTGCCCTTCCAGGGAACGATGCTGCCGCTGTGCGGCAGTGAAAGGGTTAATGGAGCTGGGAGACAAGGCCCTGAGCCAAAAGTGCGTCGTAAGGCTCTCTGTGCTGTGACGAGATGGGGGAGTGGGATTTTTGGTTTTGTAAGTTGATGGAGTCTTTGTTTGGGTTCTAGACCTTGGTGTCCCGAATGTCCGGAGGAACCAGAACGGACCAGCTCCTAAACCTGTCCCGCTCAGCTCATTTCAGACTTAGTAATGCTTCTCAGCAGAGAGCTCCAGACAAGCCACTATGCTACAGAGCAACTCCTAATTAAAGTCCTACTGTCTCAACCGTATGAGCTGCTGACCTGATTACCCAGGGGCCATGGGGGATACTGGGAGTGAGTAAAAATGATGGTGTTTGCCTAAAAATGAACCTTTAGAGGAGGGATTTTTTCCGAGCCCTGCAAGTGCAAACGCTCTCGCAAAAATCTGCATGCACGTGTGTATTGGAATTGTGCAAGTTGCGATTAGACAATGGCAGAAATTGCTTGCAGTTGGCCAGTTTTGGCCTCTAACCGGCCCTTTGTACATACAATCACCACAGTTGTGCTTTCCCATCCAGGGATGTAAACTAAGTGTTCGTGGTCAGTTGCTATAAGAGACATCTGGTAGGTTTAAGAAAACAGGATGACTAGTCCTGTTCCCTGTAATAGAACAGCCATTGGGTGTATTGCAATAGACACGTACAGAGCGTTCATCCGCCCAACTCATAAAAGTGATACGGTTGACTCATCAAACCAAGAATTCTGACTCTCTGGACAAGAAGTTGGGACTGTAAGCTGCATGGCACAGCATGAGGAGTGCAAAGATGCTCAATTTCATGCTTCCAGGAATTTTGGAACATGATTAATTCTTACATTAAAGAAGAGTGACGGTGCTTTAGTTCCAATAAGAAAAACATGTTTCTTTTTGTGCATTATCTTTGGACAGAGGATTTGGTGGATCATGTTCAGCATAGATGTGTGTGTGGGGGGGGGGGGAAGAAACCATTGTCAAAGAAAGAGGTGTTTTATGAATCACAAAGCCACAAAATGCCTTCGAACATTCTGATGTCATGTTTACCTCTGATTGTAAAAAGGCTGGTGGGAAGGCATTTTGAAGACATGCTCATGGAGGTCTTTAATTGCATTGAAATAATGTGTGAGAGTTTGTTTGAGGTGTGTAATGTGGTGTGGTTTTATTTTCCCTTTAGGAAACAATAAAAAAGGAGTTTTATATTTTCTAATATAACACCTGGAATGTAGAGTTCTATCATAGGAATTCTATGGATTGTAGTCAAGCCTTCTTAACTCATAAGTAAGACTATGATTTACTTAGGGGTATTTTTAGTATAGTCAGTATAGTATATACTATAATATAGTATATATTTATAGTAGACAGGTCACGGAAATAAACAAAAAAAATTCGTGCCCGTGACCTAGCTATGACTTATACGATAAATACTCCTGGCTAAATCTTGGGGGGCTGTTACTGTGGAGGACATCCTGGGGGGCTGCTGCTGCAGGGGGCCTCCGGAGCAGCTGCTGCTCCAGCCACCCCACGGACTGCTGCTTGGGCGGTCCCCAGGGCCAGCTCCAGTTGCAGCTGGTGCGGCTGGCTGCAGGGCCACCCGAGCAGCTGGTCCCGGAGCCAGCTGCTTAGGCGGCCCTGGGTTCAGCCACACTGGCCACTGCAGAAGTCATGGAGGTCACGGAATCCGTGACTTCCGTGACCGACAAAGAGCCCTACTCATAAGAGTATTTAGAAACCTTGGTCCAAACCTATCCGTAGCGTGTAACACAATTGACTTCTATGGGCTTACCCCAGGGATGAGTTTGGCTCATTGTCTATTAGTGTTACAGAGCTTACTACAGGTGCAAAATGTAGGTTGTGAATTTTTTTTTTAAAAAAGCGGGAATTAATTTTACAAGACTATGAATGGAATAATTTTAATATTTAATTGAAAGCAAGTTTGTTTTAAATTAAGCGTTCCTCTTTAGTATGGGACATTTAGACATGGTTGGGCTGGGTGACTGGATGAGAAATAGAAAATGAAACTGACTATAAATGGAAAGCGCAACTGATCACTTTACTTTCTTTGACTTAATCTGAATGCAGTGCGGTAAAGGAACAACAAAAAGTATATCAAATCTGATGCAAAGTACATGGAATTTGTAAAGTTCTTTCCATTTTGGGGGCACAGAAACTAGACATACCCCTCAAACGAATTCAAAATACAGCAGTAAAACTTCATTGTGCAAACTTGTATCTTAAGGCAGGACTCCTTAAAACCTTTTCACCACTAAGCCCTCAAATCATAAACCCTTTCCCAGTTCTTCCCTGGAATAAGGCACAGCATTTATATAGAGTGTTATACCCCCACTGCTCTATTCTACGCACCACCGTGGCTACACCGTAGCCATGTGAACCTGCTGCTGTTACACCCCCATCCACATAGGTTATCCCCATATTACTAATGGGGAAAGTTGAAACCCAAGCAGGTTAAGTAACTTGCTCAAGGCCACGCAGCGTATCAGTGGCAGAACCAGGATTACAACTCAGGTCTCCTGGCTCTCAGGACAGTGCTCATTCCTACAGACCATACTGCCTTTCTAAAAAGGTGGGCTGTGAACCCTTTGGCTCCATATGGGAACCAGTAAGGCCTGGGAGAACAGATGATTTTGGTAGTGTCGTGCTACATGTCAGCCAGAAAATGAGTAGCATCCTGTACTGGAAGCCATGAAAAGGAAACCAGCTTTCCAGTCTACGCTTGACCATCTTCCCAGGTACATAAAGAGCCAGGCTCTGCTGAATTGAAACGAAGCCAAGCACAGGATGTTCCGAAGACGTTGACTGGCACGCGGGTTCTATAGAATGGCCGCTATTGGGCAGCCTTTTGTGATGTTGCTATGGGAGCAAGTCAATATCCCCTGCTAGGTTCCAGCAATTCCAGGTGGACTCTGTGCATCGTGGATTTTGTCATCCAGCCGGAGTTCTTGTCCTACTCTAACGTACATGGAAGAAGGACTACGTATGTTGCTGCTCCTCAGCTCTGAGCTGTGGTTGCTGGGGTGTGTTCGTGGTGCCAGCATACAGCAGACTGTAGGTAATGGTTACTATTATTATTTGAATGGTGGTGGTGCCTACAAACCCTGTACATGGACCACTGTACAAAAACAGAACCTTCCCTGTCTCAAAGAGCTTACACCCTCTAGCAAAGTCAGGCAGAAGGTGATTTTGTTCGACCTTTAGCGTCCAACTGATGCTCTAGTTGTGGCCCGTATGGCACTGGGGGTTAGTAACTGGCTACAAAGTCTCTGATATCTAGATCACTAGCTGGAATATAGCCCAGGTTGGTCATGGTGAAAGCTGTTATCTCATGGCTCTTTGGTGACTTCATGAAACAAGTCGGTGGGCTTCAGACCAGTTCCTGAAGGAGGCGTGACGACCTCCCCAAGATGACCATCCCAGTTAAACTCTTTGCTGGTAGTCTCAGCAGAGAGGCCAAGGGCCCTCTCCCGCCTCGACATGGTGACTCCACATCAGAGAGGAGGCACAGTGGCATGGAGGAGCGGGCGAATGTTTTATTGCCCAATCTGTGGATGGAAGTTTTCCATCTACAGGGCTTTTGCCTTTTACCATTTTTTGCCATCGCAAAGTTCGCTGGCCTTTTTCATACAACCTTATTCAATCCTGTTTCAGTAGAAGAAGTAGTGGTCAACATGCCAGAACCAATCCATTAGCTGTGCGAGTGTCTCACAATGTGGGTGTATTTGCAGCATTAAGACGTTCTCTCGGTTACATGTTTAAAAATCCTCTTGTCTCTTTCTTCCACTACCCAGTTCTAAGTTCTTAGGGATCTCTACTGCCCTTCTGAGCCCAGTGCATGGTCCTGCCCCCGCTGCTGTCAATGGGAGCTTTGCCACGGATTCCAAGAAGTGTAGGATCATACCCTACGGGTAACATACTGCTGCTCTCCCAGTAATGTCTGCCATTTAGAACACTCTCCCTTCCATAGCCTATTATCACTTCTGCCTATCCCCAAACTGCTCTGTTTCCCACCCTCCCTGCCCATGTATCTGATTTGACTCTCCACAGGGGATCAGCTTTTCCACTGGAACAACTGGCAGCCCTGGGTCTGCATGTGCGAGTTACACAAACAGGCACGAATCCGGCACTTTGTGGTTTCGGCTGAAAACGTCACCGTGAACCTGAAGACTGGTGAATTCTGGGAGGAAAAGGCCTGCTCCTTGCTGGATTGCATCATGTGCAAGCCGGAGGAGTGTCCGGGCAGTCCTAGGCTATCTGGCTTCTTGCCCCAATTCGAACATCTCTCCGTTTCAAAGCCCAGCAACGCTAACCCACCTCCCATGAGCATCACTGACTTCGAATCTTATGAGAGTCTCCCGGTGGTGGATGACACAGGTGAGAAGTAATGGCCTAGAGGGGAGTGAGGTGTAACTTTCTGATGATTGTGCTCTACTCTGCTGCAACAGACAGGTCAGGATTGAGGACAAGGCTTGCAGAGCACAGGGCAAGATGGAGCAGAAGGAATACATGCTGCTGGAGCCACTGCTTGAACTGGACTAGAGAATCTGGGCTGGATGACTAAGGGCTGCATTGTATGACTCAGAACTCCATGACAGCTGACCCAACGTCAGCTGAGTTTGAATAAAGTTAAATGGAAACGTAATCCTCTTTGGAAAGTTAACTTTGCCTTTCCCCATCTCGTGCGGCTCCCGTATACGAAAGAAACCTCTGGGCCAAAGGCTGAGCTGGCATAAACCTGTCGAGATGCACCCCCCTATAGCCGGTCTGAATTTGGCCCTGCATTTGGTTTCTATTTGTCCTGCCCTTGCCTCCTAACTGCAGCAGTCTGGAAACGCTGCCCACTCGGGGAACTTTTTACCCTGGGTATTGTGGTAACAAGTCCAATGATACGGTGTTGGCCCGGTTGGACATTAGAACCATCTCTGATTGCCCAAGTGAGCCTTAGAACCCCTTCCTCCACTGACTGGACCAGGCCCCAATATGGTCTTCATTTCTTGAGCAGCAGGAGGGCCTTTTCCTCATTAACAGGATGAGGCTCCAGCGCCAGACCAGACCCTAGGACCGTTCTCTCTCCTTACTTAGCTGAACTGGGCCCCAGATCTCTCTCTGTTCCCTCTTTTGCTAGATTGGTCACGAAACTTTTTCCTCTCTCAGTAACTGCACTATTCCTCTTGCCCAGTCAGTGTGTGCAAGGAGAGAGGCTAGGAACCCTCTGCTGAATGGGCTGGACACGGATTTCTCTCATGCCTCTCTGACTGTGTCCTGGGATCTCCTTCCCAAGCACAAGACGGGATTATATGTTCAGGAACCAGGCTTTGATCCCATTTTCATGGGGTAAAACTGGAGTAACGCCACCAATACTGATGCAATGACTCTGGATTTCTGTTGGTGTGATTGCAATCACAATTCTGTTAAACAGAATGGAATTAACTAGTTCTGGGTAAGAACAAGACTCCTTTAGCCCTTTGGTAACTGACTAATTGCAGTTAGTTGGCCAAATCCTCCACTGGTGTAAGTGGGCATAAGTCCACTGATGTCAACAGGGCTACGCTGATTGACCCCAGCTAAGGATATGGCCCATTGTTGCACGTTGAGTAGCTTTCAAAATGTCTGCCAAGCCCTTTTGACTATTTGAACCCCACCCTCTGATCACCAAATGTCTTTTCCTTCCCTCCCTCCTCCCCAGCCCCTCCCCCTCATACTTCATTACGCAGAACGTTCTCATGCGGACCTGCTGGCTCAGAGCATCCGGGGCTATACTCCGGTGTTGCCCTCAGCAACAGGGGTGTATCTTTGTAGGAGACTTAATTCCCACCCTCCCCCCGTTAGTCACAGAACCCTCCAATCCTGCCCCCCTGCTACCCTGGCCTCCAGTTATCCCCATTCTTGTGCTCTCGGGGCCTTTGTGTGTGTTTGGGAACTAAGCTTTCCACAGAGGCCACCATCTCAGATAGAGTCTTTTTCTTTCTTTTGAGCCTAATTCATCACACAGCGCGGGGGGGAGGGATAGCTCAGTGGTTTGAGCATTGGCCTACTAAACCCAGGGTTGTGAGTTCAATCCTTGAGGGGGCCACTTAGAGATCTGGGGCAAAATCAGAACTTGGTCCTGCTAGTGAAGGCAGGGGGCTGGACTCAATGACCTTTCAAGGTCCCTTCCAGTTCTAGGAGATCGGATATCTGCATTAATTTTTATTTATTTACAAGGCTCCTGAACTGCTAACCCCATTCCCTTTGCAGTCCGCTCTGGCACACTTCACCTTTGAACGTAGGTGCCGACTTTTATTTTTCCCCCGAGGTGCTCCAGCCGTGCTCCTCCCCAAGGCCACAGCCCCCACTCTGACCCTTCCCCCAAGGCCCCACCCTTGCTCCACCTCTTCCCACCCCCACGCGCCAAAGCCCCTGCCTGTCCACCGCTGGCTGCTCTCCGCCTTCCCCCAAGCCTCTCCTCGAGGCACCAAACAGCTGTGGCCAGTGGATGCTGAGCACCCACTGTTTTTTTTTCCGTGGGTGCTTCAGCTCCGGAGCCACCCACAGAGTCGGTGCCTCTGCCTTTGTAGTGGGAGGAGATTCTTACTAACATTCATTTTCACGTTAACCCCCTTTGGTCTGCTTTCTCTCTGAATTGGTTTAGGGAGCAGTCTGAGGTTTCTACTTTAAGTGTGTGTGTGCTACTTTTCTGAAGCATGGGACAGCTGGGTTGTGTATTAACACTGTGAATGACCAGATGAGGTTTTTTGGGTTTTTTTTACGTGACTTGTATAGCAGTGGCACGCATTATAATAAATGTATGTAATTTGTTTTTCCAACAGGAGCCTAACTGATGCCTAGATTATTTTAGAGTGTAGTTCTACTCTGAACAGTGACTCCATGAGAATGGCTTTGTCTCTTGGTGTTGCTGGATCAAATGTGTTCAGTTTACATGTATTTTTTTTCCTAATGGCCACCTCTGCAAATTCCGCCTGGACTTTCTGTCCCATCACTGTTTGCAAAGATCTGCTGTTGGAACTGAATTGATGTCGATGATACATGAGCCAGAAGAGTCCAGTTGGCTCTCCAGGGTCAAGAGGGATAAAAAACAAATGATTGAAACCTTATGTTTTTGTAAGAAGATCTGACTCTGAATTTGCACAGAGGGGGACTGATCTTCTGGTAAGAAGCTTTTGTTTTTACTCTCTGATCATGACCACACTCCAGTGTTCGATCACCAGTGAATAGCTCAGGCCGTCTTCTCTTGTGGCTGGTAGCTAAGGGAAATGAGTGTCCCCTTCTTATGTGGTGTCTCACAATGACTCCACTGAGGTCAGAAAGGGTGAGTATGGAGAGGCCTGGATGCTGATCACATATGAGATTCCAGTGCTTACACAAATCCTGGCTGTCTTTAGTCAAACATCAGTGACATTCATGGTGAGGGAGAGATGATTACTAAAATGTCTGGTCATGCTTGCTGAGAACTAGGTTTGAAAGTTTTGTAGTAATTGGATTTCAGGCCAAATTTTCCTGAAATTTCCCATGCTTTCCTATATGGTGTAACAACTTGGCTAAGCAAACACATGACACAGGCAATGTTAAGCTGATATATAGTTTGAGGAACTCTTGGTTCTTCTTTTAAGTCAGAACGTTCTTTGCTATAAGCAGGCTTTGGAGGATGAATATTGTCCAATGATAGCTACAGCTGATGTTGATTTTAGACTCCTGTGAGGAGAGGTAAGTTTCAAAGAGCAGAGATATCTAGGAATTCTTCTGTTGTGGGGTGGGGTGGGGTTTGAGGAAGAAGGTGAGGTTTCAGCCCAAAGGATTATGGAAGATCTGCAAGTGGACACGCTGCCCGTTGAGAGGCCCTGTGCTTCCACCTAGATTTTGGCTCCCATGCCTTTTGTCTTTCCTAGGCAGATACATACTGCCAAGGAGATCCCTGCCCATGACTACTGCTGGAACCAAATTTAAAGGCTGCTGGGGTCTACGCAGCACGGTGGAGCAAAGCAGCAGAAGTCAATACAGCCGCAGGCTGAGGAACGCATGGGGCACGGAGTCGGGTTTTGCCCACTGTGAACTAGAAAAATATTGCATGTATTTTGGGGAATTGGAAGATGTTACTACACCCGCTCATCTGTTCCATCGCTTGCCTGAGTGGCCAGGGCGAAATCCAGCATGGGCTTCCTCTGCGTTTAGCTTCCTTTTTATCCTCCATGGAATACATTGGCTTAGTGCGTGAGAGTACGGCTACTGTGCTGGTGGCTGGCACAGAAAATGTAATAGCCAGCTAAGGGAGTTCTCCTTTAGTACAATTGGTAGGACTCCTTTAGGCCTGTTGCTTCGGTGATGAAGGTCTAGGGTACCACCCTGGGTTGTCTGTATGTATGTGGCCACAGTTTATTCCCCATAGCATGGGAAACCCAGATATGCTTAAATGGGTGAGCAGGGTGTGGTAAATGATGCTTTTTTTCATTGGAGTCAGTACAGAGCAGATGTTCCGCAGTTTACGGGCTAAACTCCATTCTGTTCCTCAGAGGTAGCGGTAGACGCTGCCAGCAGGTTTACTCTGTCTGCTTTTACCTGCTGTCTGCCTCCGGGATTATTGTAAGATATTTTGAGAGTTGTTTCATCATTAAGCTTTCCCGTTAGCAAGACGATCCTCGTTGTAGCACCAAGAATGAGTGTGCGGCACTGGGCTACTTATGGTATGTAGTAATCAGCTTGTCGGGAAATGACTGTCTCAACCACACACAGCCCCTTTGATATATTTCACCCAGCCCCACCAACCCCCACCTCCAGCCAGGGCTTGCTTTTGGAATGATTTACCAACTTTGATTTAGGGGGCAGCTTTCATCTCTTGAGACGCTGCTGCAGCCTCGCGGCCAGAACGCCAATCTTCGCTTTTGAATTGTACAACATCTGAAAGCGTGGGAGAAACCCGTTACTGAAACCCTCCTTTCAACTCGTTTCCTGGCTAATGGTGGATGCTGCTTTACTTCATCAGAAGGCTTAGGAGCCTGATTTGCCACTCATCCTGGTGTAATCAATTTATTTCAGTAGCTACTCCTGATTTACACCGGTGTGAGGGAGAAGAATCCGCTCCGAGAGTTTTCTGTGTCCAGATTCTCTTAGCCTGTCTGACGAAAGGAAACTTTCTCAAAGACCTGATTGGATCAGCCATAGACCCAGAAGCAGAAGAAACATACGGCCATGAAATACAATCTCATTTATCTATTTCATATAACAATACTTTGCATGTCTATATCTCCTTCCATCTGAGGAGCTGGAAGCGTCATCACACCCCTGTCAGAATTACTATCCTCAGTTTCTAGAGAGAGATTTATAGGCTCTGTTCCTCTATATTCCCCCACGATCTCTCCATGACCTTGATTGACTTCATTTCCCCTCACTGAACTGCATGAACCCACACTACCACAAGCCTTCCACCGTGTGACCGTACTGTGTCTGTCCTGTCCCCTTTGAATGGGTAAGCCAGCAGGCTTGCATCTTTGTGGGGAGTTCAGGAAGAGGGTATGTTTAAGCTAATGTGTGGGAGGGGAGTTTAGACTGGTTCCAGGGAGTGGGCTGAGTAATCTAAGCTCTTAGGAGGAGGGAGCAAACAGATCTGCACTCCAACAGCATGTCTAGAGGCCCTGAGACGACAGCAGTGCCTGGACTCCGTTTAGATTCTGGGTGGGCTTAAAATGGGTATTTAAGGGTTGGATCCCCTCACAGCGGTCTGGTGAAACAGACCGGTGGCACCATATGGGATCAGCTTTGTTGCATGTGAAGCTTTTTTAAACGGCTTTGGCAAGGACCTAGCGCTGCTGCTCTTAAGCTGAGAGCCAAGAACACAGCAGTTGGTTGGTTTCAGGTAAAGTAGATCACGATCGTGAATTAGGAACCGTTCAAGAAAGAGCAGCTGTTAAGATCACAGGGAGGGCTGCCTGCTGCTGAGGAACTCCTGGTCCGAGGGGAGAAGTGACTTCCCCCAGGTTACACAGCAAGTGTGGGTAAGAGTTAGGAAGAGCCCTCAGAACTCTTGACGCCCAGTCCTGGGCTTTAGCCACGAGACGGTCCTTCCCCAAACTAGAGCTATGTTTTCGATTCTGAATGGAAACAGCATTGGAACTCTCGGTGCTTTCTCAATTTCCCTGTTTTACGTCCCAGACCTGTAAGCACCTGGAGCCTGCTTCATTTGCAACAAATAACGACACTTGGTTAGCGCTTCATGTGGTCAAGGTGCTGCCCAATAGCTAATGGATAGTGCCAGGGCAGTTCTGTGCCTGTGCACAGGGTGTTTCATCCTGAAACCCCAGCTAGGGATAGTCTGAAACCGCCTATTAATTAGGGTGACCAGATGGCAACTGTGAAAAAACGGGACAGGGAGTGGGGAGGGGGGGGAATAGGTGCCTATATAAGAGAGAGTCCCCAAAAATGGGACTGTCCCTTTAAAAACGGGACATCTGGTCACCCTACTATTAATTGACAGGTGAGTTTTAGCGGTTAAATACTTGCTGGTGTCAATTAGGATGGCCCCCGCTGATTTCAGTGAAGCTGTATGAATTTACTCCAGCAGAATATCTGGCCCTAGATCTTTGTTAAATTACATGGACAATAAACGGGGGGCTCTGCAGCAGACCCGTTCACCTCTCACCATGGCCCTGGGCAGAATCTCTCTTTCATGCTGTCAGCTTTCCCAGAACTTGATTACACAGGAGATGTTAAGTAATGTCTTTGAGGTCCTGTGTTTGCCTACCAGCTTGATTCTGGTTCCTCATGAAAGAACCAGCATCCTCTAAAGCAGTGTTTCCCAAACTTGGGACGCCGCTTGTGTAGGGAAAGCCCCTAGTGGGCCAGGCCGGTTTGTTTACCTGCCCCGTCCGCAGGTCCGGCCGATCGCGGCTGCTGTTCGCCGCTCCAGGCCAATGGGAGCTGCTGGAAGTTGGATTTCAGTTTTATTTAACAAGCTAGAGCTATACATATATTACATGCAAAAAAACAATGTTAAAAGAACATGATTAAAGTTGCAAAGTCAAGCACTCAGAAGTTAGGAGATGTGTAGGGACGGCACAGGGGTGCAGTGCAATCACACATTTGAGCGGCAAGGGGATGGAGCATGCTCAGTGAGGATGGAATCTTCAGCGATTTCTCTACTGAGTACGTGCAGCCTGCAATTTTTCGAAGGTTTGAAATTTGGACAGATTTTCACAGGGACTGTAAAAAACACATCGCTGACACAAGGACCAACCTGCTGTCAAATTTCACATACAGCGTGTGGGCGCGGGAGCTGTTCAAAAATTGAACACTGGCCAAACAGTGTATTGTTTATCTTGTCCTCATTCTCAGAAACAGCTGGACTGTTTGGGCTGAAAATTCCCAGAAAAAATCACTCTAAGGCAGCCAACATAGAAAATTTCAGCCCGAACAGTTAAAGTTTGGCAAGGTTATAAGCAGCTGAAAACAAGATTGGGGAAGCATTGGGAAGCCTTAATAATAGGTACGCTACCCACTCGGTGTATGATAACCATATAGGGACTGAAATCAGGTCCTGTGGACTAAAGCACAGTTGATGGACCATATTAGTTCTGAACTGGTCTGCATGAATCAGCAGTAGAATTTCTCTGACTCAGAGATGCAAACCAGATTTTATTCCTGTACTGGGCATATACCTAGAACAGGCTTTCGCTTTCCCTAATCGGAAGGGACCTGCTGATCTGTTATACCAAGAATATCTATCTAGGTACTTACATGGCGCCCATCACCGTGGTATCTGAGCACCTTAGAGTTGCTGATGTATTTGTCTTCATAACAGTCTTGTAGGGTTGGGAAGTATTATCCCCATTTTTATATATGGGGGAACCAAGTCAGCTGAAATTATTTGCTCCAGGTCAGCCAGGAAGGTTGCTGAGGCAGGGAACTGAACCTGTGTACCTCAAGTTCTAGATCCAGAATCAGATTATTCCTTGAGCAGGATAGACCCTAGGAGCAGGTTCTCTCTGACTTAACTGAAAGAGATTGAACAGGCTCTGAATGGATGGCCCTGACTCTAGCTCCAGGTGGATCCAGGCACAGGCACTGACTCCATGGGTGCTCTGGGGCTGAAGCAGCCCTGGAAAAAAAAAGTGGGTGCTCAGCACCCACCGATCAGCTGTTCGGCAGTGGGCGGGAAGCGTTCAGGGGAGCGAGTGGAGCAGGGGTGGGAAGAGGCGGGGTCAGGGCAGGGCCTCTGGGGAGAGGGTAAAGCGGGGGCAGGAAGAGGTGGAACGAGGGTGGGGCCGTGGGGAAAAGGGGTGGGGTGGAGTGGGGGTGGAGCACCCACCCAGAAAAATGAAAATCAGCCTGGTGGATCCGGGAGTAGCTTCCTGGAAATGGATATCACGGTCTCCTCAAATGCTAGTGAACCTCCTAGGCCACCTCATATTTAAACATTGTGCACTTAGAAACTTGCCAGCCAAAGGGAAAGTGTATCCTTTATTTCCTGCTTCACAAGGCCTTTCTTGTCATCAGTGGCTTTCCAGTGGTCTCCCTGTGCTTTGTGGTCAGGACAGCGTCGCAGCCTCACTGATACGCGTGCATGCTATAGGACTTCAGAGCAGCGTGAGATTGAGGAGGACCTAAGTCAGCCTTGGAGCGGTAGGGCTCATTTCCACTGACATCATAAAAAATAAAACCAAATAATTGTTTCAGTTTTAAATAAGATGGAAACAGGTGAGGGGGTTGTACCAGAAATAAGGAGCTGCAGAGGAGAAGGTCCTGTACAGGCAGGGGATTGCGTGTGGGGCCGTAGGCGAGGCCAGTGCTGGAGGAGTGGCAAGGGAAGCTACAACTGCAGCGTAGGCTGAAGTCTTCATGTGATAGCTTCACACTCTCCCCCCCCCCCCCCCAACTTTTTCCCAACTGTTTGATTATCATGGTTGATTGGCTCACAGCATTGACTGTGATGCTGACTCATCCTTTCCTCCCTGAACCCTGCCAGTTGCAGCAAGGGTATAAATCAGAAGGGATGGCACGGTAGGATCATAGCATGCAAAGAATAAAGCGGCATCAGAAACGGTCCTAGTAGAGAACACAAAATGTAAATCGATTGCTCTTTTCCAGAGGCTCTGTCTGGTCAGGAGGAGCATGAGGGTTACTAAAAGCATCAGATATGCTATGATCTTTCTTCTGAGGTTGCCTATCTCTCAGTCAACCTCTCAGGATAGTAATTCTGCAACATGGTGGTGGTGTCTTTCATGGAAGGCCCAACAGCCTCTTTCCTGACAGCACCCTGAGTTGTCTGTCAGCTTTCTCATTTTTCAGTTTGACTCAGGAAGTGTTTTTGGTTTTGATGTTACTGTGCTCAGAAAGAAAGAAAAAATGTATCACACAGCTTCTCCTTTCTTAATATTAGGGTAATTTCACCTCTACATATAAGCTAAGATTATTAGTTGACAGGCCAAAAATAGGATCAGAGGACTTCCCTTCTAAGTCACCTCTATGTAAATGACAACATTTTGTAACAGCCGTTTTATTTTTAAATTAGGCCCCAGCTATTGCGATTCAGATAGAACAGTCTGACATATTTTTTACGCCGGCTTTTATTTTCATTGAAATCAAAATAATGAATGAATCAATACAATAAAAGGCAAATAAAATATACATAGCGTCATGCTTAATATCAGCCACTAAAACAATGGGCCAAAATTTCTGCTGACGTCGGTGGACTTACAGCTGCAGAAATGTTGGCCCTCTAATGATATCAACCACTCAGACATGCAAAGCAACCTTGCTGCTTTCCGATGGCCAAATAGCAACGGTCTCATCGAGGGTCAGCCTTTGAGGTCAGTAGCAAGATTGGGGGGAAGAGACTTTGATGACAATTTGGGTACACTCGATGGGTCTATGTGCCTTATATAGAAATCAAGCCCCCTTTTTATGTGCCTAAATCAACCCCCCTTTTTACATTAAAGTTAAAACCAAGCATGAAGATTTCTTTTCCTTGGTGTTAACTAGGTTCTCCACTGACCATCCCCATTCCAAAAAATATTCCTAGGACTAAATTAAGCTGGGATGTCATAACGCTCAGTGAATGTGTGCCATAATTTTGTGTAACCTGTGACTGCAGCCAGGCCTCTCCGGTCAGGGCTGGCTCTGTAACCACCCCGCCAGATCTGTATATTTTTGCGGACTAGTTATAGAACCTGATCCCAGCCCACTGAAGTCAATGAGAGACTTTCCATTGACTTCAATGGGCCTTGGATCAGATCTATAGTGAGCGGAGAACAGAAGGATGGGGGTCATCAGACGAAGGAAAGGTGAGTTGGGGAATTTATGTGGTGGCAGAAGGAAAAGTTCAGTACTTTCATAAAGAAAACGTCATACCAAACAAAATGGAAATACACTCTTTTGAATTAAATTCTAGCTAAACGCTCACTTGCATAAAACTGAGGATGGCTGCATCAGGCATAAAGCACTTTATAGCTGAGGCTAAATCAAAACCACTGGATCCGGGTTCAGATCAACGTTGCTAAATCTTTCCCCATAATGGACCAAATCTGAACTTCTTCAGAAAGCTTGGAAGTTAAGTCAGAGGCAGTGCCTTCTAGTAGGTGGAGTTCAAATGCAAGTTTTTCATTTCGATCCATGTCTACCTTGTTCAGTGTTGCCAACTCTCATTATTTTATCACAATATTTGGTGTTTTTCTTAAAGTCCCAGTTCCTGGAATCATGTGATGATGTGAGAGACTCAGCTTTCATTTAGGAGAAAAGTAAGTCATGGCTGCAGAGGAAAAGTTGAAAATGTGCACCCTGAAGGCTCAGAAAGCAAATAATATTTTAAAATCCCATGATCTTAAAGCCAATCTTCTGGGGCCTGAATCATGGGTTTTGGGCACCTGGATATGGCTTGCTTGTAACTTACAGGAGAACTTAGTAGCAGATGAAATGGAATCTTGGAGAAAAAAGTAACCTCATGATAGGAGTGACCAACAGGTAAATCCTATGAAGGGCCAGATTCTTCCCTAATTAACACCAATGTACATGTGGAGTAACTCCACTGACTTCACAGGAATTATACCAGGGTGGCTAAGAGTAGAATTTGGTCTAATATGGGGAGAAAACAAATGGAGAAATGCCCAAAAGGTCATTTTCAAAATTATACTTTGTAATAGTAATAATGATCTTGGTATTGCGTGGGATAAATGACCAGTTGGAGTAAATGGCCCAAGATGAATCAGTTTCCTATAGCTGGTCACTAATTCCCCACAAAAACACTGCACTTAAATTATTACTTTTCAATAGCACAGCTTATTGAGACAAAAGTCCCTTCCCCACTCAAATGAGAAAATCTGGTCTGTTTTTCTACTTTCTTTTTCTTTAGATTGCAGATACTGAGTGTGGAACTTTATATACTATTAGAGATGTTGATATTTCCCCCCCTGTTGTTTATTATAGAACAACTCCTCAGTATGTGGATGTCTGCTATAGTGGAACTGCAAGTGTTGAAATAATTTGGGACTTTCCCTCTGTTCAAGGACTTGTTGTATCCAAATCCACAGCAAGAAATTCTTAGTATTCTCCTAGGACTTCCTGTTTTAATTCTTAGAGATTAAATGTATGGGAGAGAAACAAATGGGAACATTTATTACATAAGAACGGCCATACTGGGTCAGAGCGATGGTCCATCTAGCCCAGTATTCTGTCTCCAACAGTGGCTAGTACCAATGCTTCAGTGGGAGTGTACAGAACAGGACAATTTGGGGAGATGCACCTGTGTGTTCCCCTCCTGCCTTCTGGCAGTCAGAGGTTTGGATCACCCCAAGCATGGGGTTACATCCCTGACCGTCTTGGTTAATAGCCATTGATGGACCTATCCTCCGTAAACATACCTAGTTTTTTTTTTTAAAAACCCATTTATACTTTTAGCCATCACAACATTTCATGGCAGTGAGTTTCACAACTTAATTGTGCATTTTGTGACAAGGTATTTCCTCTTGTTCATATTAAACTTGTTGCTGATTAATTTTATGGGGTGATGACCCCTGATTTTTGTATTGTGCAAATTAATTCTCAAGAACATTGCTACATCTCCAAGCCTGCAGCAGTCAGCTTTCTTTTCATGTCCATAAAGATCCAACCCAGCACTCCTTGCACAACCCAAACCCTTACCTTTCTGTGACCAAAGTCGGAGTTCTGGGTGTGAAAGGAAATGCAGTATCAAGTCTTAAAAGTTCAATGAAAAATTGCATAATTTGTGTGCTAAAGACCTAGGCTAGCCAATTTATAATCAAAATATGTAGAAATAGCAAAGTCTCCATGTAGCCAATATTAAATCCAGTTCAAGAGGCAGTTACTTTTAATGAGACACTGGACAACAGCTTACATGACATAGTAAGAATAAACAAATGTTGGAACTGTGGTGGAAAAAAAAGAAGAGAAATAAATACATCTGCTATGGTAAAGTCTGACCATAGTTGACACCCATTCTAGGGTGAAACTGGAGAATTAACAGCACTCTACAGATCATGTTATCAAAGTTGCCCTGAAAATATTTAACATACAGCAGGTGATTTGAACAACTGGCTGAATTTAAACAAACTGCAGAAAGTTTAAAATTAAGAATTAATGCAACATCTCCATACACATCCACGACAGTAAATACTGCAGAATGATATTCCTGGAATGATTGGCCTGGCAAACGGATCTAGCCCAATTGATGTAAATGAGACTATTCTCCAGCGAGTGGCAATTTCAAATCGTTTGGAAACCGCAGTTAGTACAAAATGCAGCCGTTTGGGGGTCAGATATTTTAAGGTATCTAGGTGCCTAAAGAAGCAGCTAAGCACACCCTGCTTTTGAAAATCACACTATGTGCCTATCTACATCATTAGGCACCTAAACACCTTAAAAATCTGGCCTTTGCTTGCTAAGGGCTTGTCTACACTTGAAATGCTGCAGCTGCACCACTGTAGTGCTTCAGCTTAAATGCTACCTACACCAGCCGGCAGGGTTCTCCTAGGGCTATAATTATTCTACCTCCCTGAGAGGCAGTAGCTAGGCTGACAGAAGAACTAAACTCTAGGCCAGTTTAATGATGCTGCTCAGAGGTGTGGATTTTTCACACCTGTGAGTGATGTAGTTAACCTGACTTAATTTTCTAGTGTAGACCAGGCCTAAGTGGTGTTTCCTGATACAAGCACAATACACCTCTGCCCTGGCGGCCAACTGATTTCCAGCAGAGGTTTAAGATGCTGGGTTTCACCTATAAGGCGTTAAATGGTTTGGGTACTGACTATACAAGCAGCCACTTCTCTCCCCGTGTGATACTGCAGCAGGTGTGATCCTCCAAGGCCTCAGGTTGGAAGCTCTCCCCTGATAAAACTGGGAAGGGGGATGGCAACAGAGAAATTTGGTGAACGATCTTCAGCTGCAAATACCTTCCTGAGTATCATTGTAGCCACGAGAATCCTTGACCTGCAAATGTAATAGAGCCGTGTTCACTGAATATTGTGTTAGGACCTGATTCTGCAGCCTGCACATAGCGTAGCCCTTAACTCCAGCAAGAGGCTCCTTTCAAGCCATTGAGACTAAAAGAGTCAAAGATTGTAGGTCCTTTGGGTCTGATCCTGTACTAACAGAAGTCATTGGCAACACTCCCACTGCCATAAATGGGTGCACAACTGATGCCTTAGATAGCAGCTGTGAGAGACTGAAACCCAGTTTTCAAAAGATGGCATTTTAAACTGGCTCCTTTGATAGAATGATCCCTTGTTTCCATTTGACAGTGTTTAAGAATACCTCTTTTCTCAACTATTTTCTCACTCATACTGCAGCCAAAATATTTACCTTGGCACTGTGCTAATAGCATTGGTAATTAACAAAGCTGTCCACCTGAAAATCCGTACACATTTAAGTAACTTTGCACCTGCATGTAGTACCATTGAGCTCAAAGGATTATTTATAGGCAAATACACATTTTAATAAGTGTTTAAATAGAGGGACAGATCCAATTAGATGGGTATTATAAACAATAATCAATTGTTCTACCAAGGATTTTCTCTTTCTGCCCGTTAAATTAAAATTCCTTATGGAGAACTGGGACCTGGAGAAACAATTTGTCCGTAACATCTGTTTCTGTCTTCAGTGCAGGGGATTATTTTCTAGGAAATGAACGGAACGTTTTGAGAACAATAATTTTATTTTGCTGAAGCAGAGGTGGGTGTTGTAGTTCCTGGTATGGCTCCTTTCAGAAAGTCCCTGGTAATTCACTTGAATATAATCAAAACACGGTCTGAATCGAATGTGTTTATTTCAAATGCCCGAGGACTGGAATACCCACTCTGAGAATGGTATTATTTAATGCAGAGCCTACCTCACACAGTAGACAATAACAATGGTCGGTGACCATTTCAGGGTTTTTTCCCCACACTGACACGGCACGTTCAATGAAGATTTGATTTGATTTAAACCCACATCTCTGATTTTGGAAAGACTTAAGCACTTGCCTAACATTAGATCCCTGTTCTATGAGCATCCAAGTACTGTGGTCTTGGGGGCCCTTCAGTCACCTAGCTGCACTTACTTCAGTAAGACCACTCATGTAGGTAACGTTAAGCAGAGGCAGTCCCATGTTGGTGCCTGTCCTAATAAAACACACATCCTATCCCCAAATTTGGCTGTTGTATTTATGTTGATTAAAGTTCAAAACAAAGCCAAAAATAAACCCAATCCAGCAACCTTGATTCTAGGAACCAAGAAAACCATGCAATCTACCATAAAGTTTAAATAAATTTTCCAGACAGTAATTTTAACAGCCCAATACACACACACACTATCCCACTCAACCACTCTGCTGTCCCCAAACCTCAAACACCTGCAACCCACAGCCAGTTTGTGTTCTGTAAGTTTATAATTGAGACTGCAGCCCAGGACATATTTTGCCAAACTAGATAAGATGCTGGTAGGGATCAGTGAACTCTACAATGCAGTGCTCAAGGTCACCTCTGAAAATTTAGGGCCCTATGTTTATTTCAGGTTTCAGTTCGTGTGTGATAGCTGGGAATAAATTGGTGTTCTATTGAAGGCATGAGACTGCATTTTTAAATGTAAAAATTGCTTTTAAAAATAGCCGAAGATTAATTTTACAAGTAAGGACCCAATCCTGCAAACACACCTGAGTCCACTAGTCCAAGGGCATGACTCGGGTGTGTAAAGTTAAGTAGGTGCTTATGTGATCGTGGAGGGGGGGCTCTAGAGAAGACCTCCATGCCTCTTGAATAAAGTGAGTTAAATAAGGACTTCAAAAGCCATTTCAGCGAAACGCTCCCGTTTTGCATAATGAACTTTGCTGCAGGAGAGTGAAATGCCGGGTAATTACAGGGGTTGTTTCAGTGGGGCTGGTGCACACCAGTGATAAATCAACGAATTACCCTCCACTCATTCTGTGCTGACCTTTTGCTAAGCAGAGTTTACACGCACAAAAAAGCATCGTCATGAAAACACAGCTTCGCGGGACTTTACTGCCTGGCTCAGGGTTGCTTTTTTTTTAAACCCATTCTGTCCTTTGTCAAGGGGCTATTTTTACAAAACTTGTTTTTTTTGGGGGGGGGTTGCAGAAGAGGTTTCATGCAGAGTCTTACGGGGAGGGGACTGGCTGAAATTCTCTTTGGGATAAAGCTAATCCCGCGGGGCTTTGGACCGTTCAAAGTGAGAGCTGCTCCTAATCCAGGGCAAGGCGGGTCCCCCCCAGTTCAGGCTTAAAGCACCCAGACTTTCCCGGGGTGGGGGTGAGCTCGCTGTCCTCCAAGCAGAGGAAGATGAGTGCTGTCTCAGAGGGCGAGGGGTGGCTGGAGCAGGAGTTTGCTCAGCCCGGGGCAGAGAAGAGGGGGGGCTCCGAGGTTCTTTGTTCCCGCTCCCTGCAGCCAGGGACGGGCAAAGGGGGAGAAACTGACCCCCGCGGCGCCAGTTGTTTTTCGGGCAAAGGCGTGAAACCCCGTGGGCTCCCTAGCGCTGCAATTTGCATGCTGGGGGAGCCCGGGGGGGGGCAGGCGGGAGGGGGCCGGGCTAGTGACACGCTCTGTCAAACCCCTTTTCTCGGTGTGATTTCGGGGTTTCGGATTCTGCCGCCCCCGCGGCTCCGGCTAGAAAGTCTCCGCGGGAGCTGCTGGCGGGCGCAGGGGCGCGGGGCTGGCTCCAGGGAAGCGGCGCTCGGCGCGGTCCAGGCGAGCCGGGATGCGGGAGTCCCGCGAGCGGATGCGCTAGGAGTCGGACCTTCATGCTTGCGGGGAGCGGGGCCGATGGCTGCCCGGGGGCTGCTGCTGCTGCTCCTGCTGCTGCTCCAGGGGACCCAGGCGGCGCCCCCGCAGGTAAGGCAGCTGCGCCGGGGGCACGTGGCCCCGCAGCTGGGGCTGGCAGGTGTGTGTGGGCTGGGGGCAAGCAGCTGGCGCTGGGGGATTCCCTTCTCCCCCGCACCCATAGCGCGGGCCCCGGGGAGGGGGGACACGGATTCCCCCGCGGCTGTCGGCTTAGAAAGGCGATGCCCTGCCGGGGATGGGTAAATCACAGAGCTGCTGCCCCCGGGGGTGGGCTGGGGTCTCCCCGTTGGAGAGGAAGGTGCCAGGACGGGCGGGGGCTTGCCCCAGAGAGCTGGCAAAGGATCCGGATTTATTCATCGCTTGCATTATTAACTGAACACGAGAAACGCCCCTGGCTCAGCAGCTGGGCCGGAGGGTGAGCGGAGCCTGTTCTGGGAATGTCCTGGGGGAAGCAGGCTGGGCTCGGGTCCTCGTTAGGCCTTGGCACGTCCCCGGAGATTTCGGGAAATCTGTCTGGCCCAGGCTCGGTTACAAGCGGAGAAACTCGGGCTTGACTTCGATCTCCCCAAAGTGTAAAAAGAAAACGGCTCCTTCTTTGGCCCACCCGCCACCCCTTTCTGTAGTAACTTCTGAATGGGATGCGGCTTCTGCATTGAATTTCATTCAAAGAGATTCCATCATGATCTAGGTCTCTTCCCCCCACTCATCCCTGGTTTAAGACTTAGCTGTTAAAGCTCTTGATTTCAACCCAGGAGATTTCAACTCTGGCCTCAGTTAATATTGGTCCTCGGTACCGTGTTAGAATGGGATAACAGACCATCTAGTCATCTGGGTATCTTGGTACAGGGATTGCTTGGTGCAATTCCCAATAATTGTCCTCAATGTGTCTAATGCATGGGAGTAGGATCATGGAGGCCATGCACCGCCTTGCCTGAGTGAAGTCAAGCCAAGGGTGAGTGCCTGCAGGAATCCGGGCCCCAAGCTGACCTCTTCATGATTTTACCCTGTCAATGGAAATATTAGCGAAACCCAAACAGTCCCATGTGAATGAGTCATTTGTATGTGTACTGTGCCTAGGCAGGGCCTATCATGGCAAATTATGGAGAAATATTTCAGCAGAACTTTGTGTGCTTGGAGATTTTTAAATAGAGATCAAAGCCAGATCTAAAGCTTGTGGGACTTCTGGAGCAGACCTTTAAGAACACTTAGTCCTGCCTATTCTGCGCTGACGTTAGCAGATCCTCATGGCCCTTTTGATTAAAAGTAGGGGTTTGCCCTGTGGCCCTGAGCTGTAATTTCCCCTCCCACACTCACGCAACTTACTGTACCATGGTGATCTGGCTCCCATCCTCTCATCCTTAAGGTGGAGTGATTCCTCAGTATATAGGTCCTGATCCTACAATCCCGTCTCATCTGAGTAAGGATTGCAGGACTGGCCTGATGGTCTGCAGACCGATTAGGGGGGAAAGACCCTATATCAGTGCAAAATGGTTATTTTATTGCAAGAGACAGTGCATTTGCTTTTCTAATA
This sequence comes from Terrapene triunguis, assembly GCF_002925995.2. Lineage (NCBI taxonomy): Eukaryota > Metazoa > Chordata > Testudines > Emydidae > Terrapene > Terrapene triunguis. The sequence goes on from NW_020665065.1 coordinate 12,376,060, forward strand.
TTCAGCACCAATATTCAGACTCAGGTCCCATCCATTACTTAGCCCATGCCTGTTAAAACCTGGAGTCACCGAGATTATGATTGCTTTGGAGCAAGGATTGTCTTTTTACTGTGTTTCTGTATGCCGACTCTTGCTGGCAGCACTGGAATTCAGATGCTACTGTTTAGTGTCTGGCAATCCATAGCCTATTTATATTTTAAATTGTTTTTCTGCTCTTTAGTTTACTTTTTTTCTTTTTTTACATTCAGTTAACAGTTATTATTGATCTTTTTTCCACCCGCCCCATCAGACAGATGAAGTTTGTCGGGTCACATTCTTAGACTTGGGCAGGATTCTCTTGAGTATTCTCAGCCTTTGAGTAGGAGCCCAAGAATGAGGCAATTGTTTTACTATTGCAGTACTGTAGTCAGTTCTAGAGCAGGTAGTGCTGGTAGAAGATCCTTTCTTTTAATTTTTTACTGTAATATACTTTTCTTCCTGACGTACGACTCATCTATAGCAAACTGACTTTCTCATTTCACTGTGATTCACCACCACACTTTTTTTTTTCTGTGAGCTCAAATGAATATTAACGAATGAGTTCAGTCAGCACAAGACTCAACTGCAGCATAACCCACTGAGATCTGCTCCACCTCGGTAATGACCCTCACTTCAGCTGGGATAACTCACATGCCTGCTGGCACCAGAAGTGTGAAGACAAGGAACAAACCTTGATGCTCTCGAACAAACGTATCCACACGATATCCAAAGGGGTCAGGGTTCCCAGGCCAAAGACGTGTTCGTTTTCAGGGAGCCATAGAAATGTGGGGCTGGAAGGGATCTCGAGTCCACCCCCCAAGCAGAGGCAGGGTTAAATAAATGTAGACCACCCCGAAAGGTGTTTGTCTATCCAGTGGTTCCCAAACTTTAACAACCCGCGAACCCCTTTCACTAAAATGTCAAGTCTGGTGAACTCCCTCCTAAAAATAGATATTTCCAGGGATTTTCTCCCTTACCTCAGCATCAATTATAAAAGCAGTGATCTTGGAAATATAAAATTTGTTTTTATGACATGCTTATTACACATCATTTCTTAACTATGATTTATCATCACAGTATTTTTATTACATTCGGAAAACAAAAACACTCTGCCAAGATCTCACTTTTGTAGCTGGTATCACTTTTGATGAAGCCTGTTACAAGACAAGGCTCCTATCAGAGGCACCAGTAGAAAAAAGGGTTGCAGGGGCAAAACTCCTGCGCACCCTGGGGCTGGGGGTCAGGGCCGGTGCTACCATTTAGGCAAGCTAGGCGGTTGCCTAGGGCGCCAAGATTTGGGGGTGCCAAAAAGCAGGTTTTTTTTTTTTACATCGTTCCTACGCCCCCTCCCCGAGCGCGCGGTCACCGCTCCACTTCTCCCGCCTCCCAGGCTTGCAGCGCCAATCAGCTGTTTGGTGCCGCAAGCCTGGGAGGGGAGGAGAATTAGAGCAGGGGCGGCGTGCTCAGGGAGGAGGCGGAGCAGAGGTGAGCCGGGGTGGGGAGCCGCCGCACGGCTCCCCGGGGGGGAGCTGCCGTGGGGGGGGTGCCTCAGGGCAAGGTGGGGAAGCTGCCGCGGGGAGGGGCGCTTCAGGGCGGAGAGGGGGGCGGGGAGCTGCCGCAGGGCTGGGGGGGGGGCAGGAAACTTCCTTGCCCCAGCCCTGCCGGGGGGGGGGTACTGCCAGAAAAGTGGGGGGGTCCATGGGGGCTGCTGGAAAAAAAGGGAGGGACCCGCAGGGAGGAGCACTGATACAGGGGCGGCACGTGACCCTCGTCGCCTCCCCATACTGGCGCCTCTGGCTCCTATGTTTCATCAAGGAGTATCAGATGTGAAACAGCAGGAAGCTATTTAAGAAGCCAACTCAAAGAATTTCTCCTACACAAGCATTCAGGTCTTGAGCAGTCCAGGCAAACAATGAACATTGCAACCAAGCTTAAACTTGTTTTTCATAATCATTTAAAAAAAACAAACACTAGCAGCCTATTAAATTTTAAAAACAGCAGAAAATATCCACCTCCCTTTCTATTTCATGTAAGGAGTCTTGAAGTTTCAATCTCCTCAGTGTGATAGATTGGCTTGCTTTGAGCTGCTTAGCTCTTGGAAGTCCCCAAGGCTCTGGGCTGCTGGCCCCGAGCGCCCAGGGTCCCTAGGGACAGCTCTGTCCGCCATTAGGGAATTTTTTCCCGAGGTTATGAACCCAGGGGTTCATAAACCCACTTTGGGACCCACTGGTCTAATTTGTTCTGAACCTCCAGTACAAGGGATTCCACAGCCTGCTAAGGTAACCCGTGCCAGGGCTTAACTATCCTCATAGCTACAGAGTTTGTCCTAATATCCAACTGTGAGGCTTTGGGGCTCAACCCAGACCAGAAAGGGGTTGTGTCACCCCTTGCCCTGCGACTCTGGGTGCCTTAGATGCTATGCTGCTGTGACTCACAGCCCTGACACCAACAGCCTGCATACATAGAATCATAGAATATCAGGGCTGGAAGGGACCACAGGAGGTCATCTAGTCCAACCCCCTGCTCAAAGCAGGACCAATTCCCAACTAAATCATCCCAGCCAGGGCTTTGTCAAGCCGGGCCTTAAAAACCATACAAGCCGGCAGGTCCCACCCTGGCTTCCACCACCCAGTTACTGTTCGCAGAGTCACCCCACAGCATCTGATCCTGAATTTCCTTCAGACCAGCTGCTGTGTGACAGGCTGCTGGGGTTCCCAGAACTCAGTCACCACCTTACCCCTCTCAGCTTCAGCGAGGGAGAGTTTTGCTACTGTTAAATTGTGTGACAGCTCCCTGACACATCAGCTTGTGTGTCTTGCCAGCCAACCCTTCAGAACTCCATCAGTCCAATCCTTGTCTTGCAGGTAATAAACACTGAAGCCTGACTCCCGAGTTCCCCAGAGCCATCTCCCTACCGCCCCAGAAAGCTTATGCTCAAATAAATTTGTTAGTCTCTAAGGTGCCACAGGTACTCCTGTTCTTTTTGCGGATACAGACTAACACTGTTGCTACTCTGAAACCAGTGAGTTATTAGTTTTCCAGTGATGTATTGCATGCCACCTTGTGGGTATATATTGCAACGACAGTGTGTTAGTGAACATGTCAGTCCTGACAAAAGTTGCTGACACAGAGTAGTGAACCTCTGTGTCATACCAACCTAAATCTCCCTTGCTGCAGATTAAACCCATTACTGCTTGTCCTGCTCTTGGTAGACATGGAGAACAGTTGATCGCTGTCCTCTTTATGACAACCTCTAACATATTTGAAGACTGTTATGTCCTCCCTCAGCCTTCTCTTCTCTAGATTAAACATGCCCAGTTCCTTCAACCTTGCGTTCTAGGGCAGGTTTTCTAAACCATTTATCATTTTTGTTGCTCTCCTCTGGACTCTTCAACTTGTTCACACCTTGCTTATAGGGTCGTGCCCAAAACTGGATGCAGTACCCCAGCTGAGGCCTCACCACTGCCGATCAGAGTGAGACAATTACCCCCTATGTCTTACATATGATGACACATCCCAGAGTGACCTTTGCCTTTTTCACAATACCATCACACTGTTGGCTTAGATTCAATCTGTGACCCACTGTAACCCCCAGATCCTTTTCTGCAGTACTGAGCCTACCCTGTTATTCCCCATTTTGTACTGGTGCATTTTGATTTTTTTCCTTCATTTTATGGTCTTTATTATCTTGCAGTTAAAAATAGGATCTAGCTCCCTTGTAAACAGCACTGATCTTTGAGATCCATCAAACTTACTGCTTGGGGAACCGTTGAGTTCTGGGCACCTTCTAATATTCAAGATAGTCTCAAATGTATTAGGGACTTGTGGGTTCTATTGCTCTATTGGGGCCTCTCCTCCTGCTCCCACTGAAGTGATAAAACTTTCTTTGGCTACCCTGTGAGCAGGATTGGGCCCTAAGCACAGTGGTCCACTAGCTGAGTCCAGTCTGTGTGTGCTTTCTGCTAGTCCACTCTGAGGGGAAAAAACACCTCCACCTCCATCCTGCTCACAACCACATCTGGGGATAAGGAAGAGCCACTATCCACACTCCTCCCAGCTTCTGACCCTAAACATGGGGGTGGCATGTTTATACTTGAACTTTTAGTCATGCTGTGACATGACTAACACAATGGCATATTCTGCCCACATGAGAATTTGCAAATTGTTGTTAGTTGTGTTTAACCCTAGACTGCAGTTGAAGAATGCTGGAAGTTGTATAACTTAATATATTTTCTCTTTCAGAGTTGGTAAGTCTTGTATGTCACTGAGATAAAACTAAAGCTTTTTCTTTTGGAGTGGCTGGTTCTTTGGATGGGGAAATGTGCCATTTAATCCTCCTCCTCCCTCTTCTTGCCTTCAGGAACAGTTGTGATACCCAAGCTTGGGTGATGGTTGCTACTGATGTTGACTTGCCCACTGGAATTGGAACAGCTCTTTGGATTCACCTGACCAAAGATGCTGAGTTCAATTTGCCTCCCCATTGAGGTTCAGAGATGACAATGGGGGAAGGAAACACAGTCAAAAGATGAAAAGGGAGAGATACACTGAAGATTAAAAAGAGTTTGAGGTTACCATGTTTTCATTCTGTACCTTTCACAGATGAGGGAAGCAGTTGAATTTGGCTTTTGAAGCTCACAAGAGGTTTCCCTGATAAAGCCAACCTACGTGCTGTGTTGAAAATGCATACCAATTATATTACACTGCACTCTTAAATGTGTCTAGATATTAACAGGAGAGAAGGGGGGACTGGGGCAGAAGTGAAAGTTCTCATACAGAGGTCGTACTTTATGACATAAGAAACAAGGGGTAAAACTTATGAAGTGAATCTTCTCCAGCTGACTAATCAACCATCAACACCTGCAAGGGAGGGATAGCTCAGTGGTTTGAGCCTGCTAAACCCAGGGTTGTGAGTTTAATCCTTGGGGGGGGGCCACTTAGGGATTTGGGGCAAAATCAGTACTTGGTCCTGCTAGTGAAGGCAGGGGGCTGGACTTGATAACCTTTTGGGGTCCCTTCCAGTTCTATGAGATAGGTATATCTCCATATATTATTTATTATTAAGGTCATTGGGTCCATGAAGAATGAATGATCCACGTTTGGTGAGAGATGGAGTGGTTCCCTGGAATGTTTTTGCAGTCCTCACTTTCTTTTTAGGGGCTCCCTAAACAGAGGTTCTAGAGTAACAGGAGTGTCTGACGGGTAGGTCCCCCGGCATCGAGGGCAGCAGCTGCTTTGCAAGAAGGTGATAGTTTGGTTGACACCTTAGATTTCCCCTTCCTCCCCACCCCATTCACTTCATTTCAAGAGCTAAATATGAGCAATAGGGCCAGCTAAGTCAAATCTTTACCTTCATTTTTTAGCTAACAAAGCGTCTTTATTGAATGAGACCATCTCCGCTCTGAAATAATCAGTTATTAGTGATATTAATAACAATGAGTCAGGACTGGATGAAACCCATCTCAGAACAGGATCTGCATTTGATGGTTCCCACACTCATTGTGTGACTTAAGACTTAAGGACAATTTAACAAATGGGGAAATCCTCCTCTTCAGCCAACTTAGTGAGACTGGGGCGGGGGGGGGGAAGGGAGAATGAGAGAAGGACCAACCTATCTCCAGAAAGAGTAATTGGCAAAGGGCCCTTTTTTCTTTCTGTGATCATAACTAGTCCTTATAAAGTGATTTTCATCTGTTGGTCTCAAAATGCCTTGTAAAGGAGGTCAGTGTCATTACCAGTGTCCCCATTACAGATGGGGAAACTGAGGCACAGAGCAATGGTGTGACTTGACCAAGCTCTCTAGAAGAGTCTAGATCAACTGCCTTCTGCTATGCTGTAATTAAATCCTCCTATCCTACTCTGCCAAGTCATAACCACAAGGGATGACCAGATCATCCAATCCAACCTCCTGTGTATCGCAGGCCTTCAACACCACTCAGCCCCTGTGCACTAAACCCAACAATGAAATAGACCAAAGTATTTCAGCCCACAGGAGACTGAACTATTATATGTCAGGCAGAGACTGGGAGGGACTGAAGTGCACCAATGCCTGAGACCCCTGCAAGGGCAGGGAATGGATTGAGAGACTCCCAGATGAACCTGGCGCTGACTGACTGCAGCGCTGAAGCATGAGATTTTAGGGACATCTGACATGAACCAGAAGGGACCCTCAGGGCTCCCGAGCCTTGTCAGCCACCATCACAAGCCACCCCATCATACAATCTCACTCATCAATTTGTTCAGCTTGCTCTTAAAACTAATTAAGGTGTTTGCCCCCACAACTTCTGTTGGGCGGCTATTACAAGACTTAGTCCTCTGGTGATGATTAGAAACCTTCTACTTTCCAGCTTGAATTTTTTTCATGATCGGTTTATCCCTATTTGTTCTTGTGTCCTTTAGCTTAAATAGCTTCACTGTCCCTGGTGTTTACCACCTGATGTAGTTCTAGAGGGCAATCAGATCCCCCCTCAGTCTTCACTGTGCTAAGTTAAACCCACCAAGCTCTTCCAGTCTCCTCTCATAAGAGAGGCCCTCCATTCTCTTGATCATCCTAGTAGCTCTTCTCTGCACTTGTTCCAGCTTGAACTCCTCTTTCTTGAACATGGGTGGCCAGAATTATACAGTTTTCCCTATGAGGTCCTACTAGTACCTCGTACAGTGGCACTAATACTTCCCTATCTCTGCTAGAAATGCCTCGTCTGATAACAGCAAATGCAAACCTAGCCGCATCACATTGGTGGCTCATAGTCATCCTGTGGTCAACGCACACACGTAGGTTGGTCTCTCCTCCTCTCACTCCCAACTGATGAGTCCATACTTATAGCAGAAATTCTTCTGGTTAGACTGTAGGTGCATGACCTTACACTTCGTACTGTTGAATTGTATTCCATTTCTGTCGCACCAGTCTTCAAGCTCATCCAGATCTTCTTGTGTAATATTCTGATCCTCCTCTGTATCATCAGCAAATGTCACGAGCACGCGCCTACTTTTTGTGCCAAGGTCATTAATAAAAGTACTGAATAAGATCGGTCCCAAGACTAGCCCATGAGGAACTCCACTAGTAACCTCCCTTCAGGCTGGAAATTCACCTTTCAGCAAAACCCAGTGTCTTCTCCCCTTTAGCCGGTTTCTTGACCACCTTGCCATTCCTTTATTAATTCCCATCTTCTCTAATTTAGCTAAATTTCCTATGTGCTACCATGTCAAATGCTTTGCTGCAGTCCAAGTATATTAGATCTACTGCATTTCCCAAGTTTCTTACTATTTTACAAGAGGCATGTTTTGCCCCAGGTTTGGACCCTTTAACACCTAAAAGGACATTAGGGATTATTATTTGTGTTGAGATCCTACCCGCAGGGGCGGCTCCAGGCACCAGCGCAACAAGAGCGTGCCTGGGGCAGCAAGCTGCGGGGGGGGCAGCGTGTCAGTCACTGTGAGGGCGGCAGTCAGGCAGCCTTCGGCAGCATGCCTGCGGGAGGTCCGCTGGTCCCGCGGTTTCGGCGGCAATTCGGCAGCAAGTACGCCGAAGCTGCGGGACCGGCAGACCACCCACAGAAACGCCGCCAAATCCGCATGACCACAGACCGCCCGCAGGGATGCCGCCGAAGCCCGCCTGACTGCCGTGCTTGGGGCGGCAAAAAACATAGAGCCGCCCCTGCCTACCCGCAATTGAGGCATTAGAAACTTGTGTAAATAGGCTATTCATTTGCACTCTCGATCGCTCTTCCCCCTACAGGAATGATTTTTGCTTAGTCCTTGTACAAACAGGGCCTTAGCTTGCATGTGAATGATCCTCTGTGATTCCCTCCCCTCTGGCAGATGATCATTGAGCTTTCTAGGGCCTCCCTCCCATTAGGAGAAATTAAAACAAACAAACAAAATCCTACTGTTGGTTCCCAGTGATGCCACTGAACAGGTCTTAGGGAAAGCAGACAAGGCGCCTGCGACCACTGTCAACACATCTCACGTAACCTAGCTCAGACCAGTTCGAAGTGACACAGTGTGTCCAGGGCGATCAATGTTGCTGCTTCTGGTGGGAAATTTTCTCAGAATTTTCCTCATGTAGACAGGGCGGAGTGATACAATCCGCCGCCAGACAGTCCCAACGCCGTCAATTCATTACCTTGGCCCCTGGTATCTTTGGCTAAGGATACCATATTAGCACCCTTTTAGCAGGTTGGGCTTAGATATGGTTTTTTTTTCTGGCAAGGTGCTAAAACGGCTTCCCTGGACAAAGGTCCTGTCTGCTTTAGGAAATTGACCCGTTGCTGACAGTGGATGCTCCCCCTGCACTGGCGATGAAAAGTTTAACTGCTAGTGCAGACAAGACCCAAGCATCTCCAGCGCCACTGTTGAAACCTGATCAAGACTTGGTGAAACCAAGCAATCTGCTCTTCATGGAGTGGAGAGAAGAGGTCCTTTTTAGCTGTCACGGAGCACTGCATGTATTGGCCCAGTGCAGCTGTATTTTCAGGTGATTGCCCTCTGTGCCAGGGGAGTAGCTGGCTTCACATGATCCGTAAGGAGGACAGAAACATGTACAGGGATAAAAGAATTTTGTAATGGGTATTTTGGCTATACGTGCAACATGTGTCATGCCCTGATATTATAAGCTTTAACACACATGCAATGCTTTTTATCTTCAAAACACTGTACAAACACTAAGTAATGAATCCTTACCACAGCCCCAGGGGGAAGGAATTCCCACCATACAGATAAAAATAATAAATGACTTCTTTTCTAATGGGTAAACTGAATCAGAGCTCTTAAGTCACTGACCTATGGTCATAAAGTGATAGAGCCAAGGGGGTGGATTGATTTAAATCACCTTTTTGATCATGATTTAAATCAGGAAACCTTGGTTTAAGGCTTTGATTTTAATCTTGTTTTGCATTTGTACTTTTTGGTTCTTTTCCTAAAGAAAGGTTGTTTGTTATGGGTTGGTCATTCTTTTTGCTAAGCAGGAGGATCTACTATATTTATGTAAGTAGAATGTCAGGGTTGGAAGGGACCTCAGGAGGTCATCTAGTCCAACCCCCTGCTCAAAGCAGGACCAATCCCCAGACAGATTTTTACCCCAGATCCCTAAATGGCCCCGTAGACGTGCCCTTCGTTGCTCGTTGCACAAATTCGTGGGAGACCACTCTTTCAAACACCAGTGTCCTTTTATTGCCTTGTATTTTCCCACCACCACTTGTATACAGCTTTATACAGTTCACTACCAGGCAGGTAGCCCCTTAGGAGAACAGCTTGCTGGGAGCAACAGGTCCTCACTTTCCTGTTCCTCCCTTCCTGCTAGCTTTATAGGCCTTCCCCCATCGAGCTCACAGGTGTCTCTCCTTTAGGGCTTTCATCAGCCACAGCCTGTCAGCTCCAATCTCTTCCCCTTATTGGGAGCTGAGCTAGCAGGCCCTGAGCTAACAGGGGCTGAGTCAGTGCCTTTTGGCCAGCACCCTGTTACAGGCCCCCTTAAGGATTGAATTTATAACCCTGGGGTTAGCAGGCCAATGCTCAAACCACTGAGCTATCCCTCCCCCCTGCTCATTATCTGGGCAGGGATCTTCACCCCACATTTTGACTGCAGTATTTAAGCAAAAGACCCATGCTTGCCAGTGAAAACAGAAATGGCCCCTGACAAAGTTATTTTCCTAAGAAGTCACTCAAAACTGCTTTCATAATCTTTTTGGTAATTCCACGGAAGCCTGCGGTCAGCCCTTGGAAGTATCTCTGCTGTTTTTAAAACGTCTGTCTTCATCTGCATTGCAAACATTTCATGATTCAGGGTCTGGCATGAGACATTCCATCCCAGGGCAGCAGAGGAGGAGTGGACATTATGCAAGAAAATGGCTTGCGGACCCACCGGACTGTGCTGGAGGGATCCTGCAGGAGCAGTGTCTAGCCTTCCTTAATCAGAATGTGAGGGGCTGCTACATGGCCCTCAGGATAAAGGGGAAAAAGAAGTACCAGGGGGTAGTCTCCAGAAAACCCACCTTGGAATGTGGGAAATTACATACATTTTGGCTATTTGCATATAATGGACAATGGTCCAATATATAGTCAAATCAAGAAAGCACATGAAATATCACTTAATTATATTGGTACTAGAATTTTGATTTAGCCTAACCCCCATTAAAAAAAATAAAAAGGTAGACTTCTCAGCACTACCCTCCCTGATGCTCTCTAATAGGCACAGTGATGCAGTGGGCAGGCCAAGGGGCTGGGAGTCAGGAAGTCTGGGTTCTACACCTGGTTCTGTCATTGGCTTGCTCACCTCTCTGTGCCTCAGTTTCCCCACTTATAAAATGGGGGTAATAATGCTAAATCACCGAAGTAAAATGCTTTGAGATCCACAGGTGAAAAGTACGGTGTGAGAGCAAAGTATTATTGTTAACCCGAAACTTATCCTTCTGCACAAACACACCCATGATCTATAAAACTGATTGGATTAGAAAAGCCAGAAAGGTGACTCCTTAACTAGCATTTTCTGAGCTGCAGTGAGGATATGAATTTGTATCGTGTTACGTCTCTCTCTCGTTCTTCCATGCATAAGTTCTCACAAAAGGATAGTAAAAATTAGAGCTGTTTGGAATTGTTTCTTTCTCCGAAGAAAAATTTGACGACAAATGGGAAAAAAAAATAATTTTCGTCAATTTTTGTGTGTGGAAAATTTTGATTTTTCCTCAAAAATGGTTGTTTGTTTGTTTGTTTTGTTTTTTTGCCAGATACTTTTTGATTTTTAGTTATCTGACAACAAAAAAATCAAACGTTTTTGAGGAAAGCAGTCACTTTCTATGAACATTTTAGTTCAGTTGAAAACTCAATTTTCTGCACAAAATAAGTCTCGATGGAAAATGTTTGACCAGCCCTTGTGGAAATGTAACCTAAAGGCAGTACTTGTGCTAGAATTGCTTCAGAACAGGGTCTGAGAGTGGTACTTAGAGGGCTGAGGGTGGCTAAGAAATAAGGTATGATGAATTCTGCCCTCTGATATGGGACTGCACTTTCCATTGATGTTGACGGAAGACTGGCTTCTATTTTTGCTTGGAAGGCCGACGTTTAAACACGGGCCTTGATTTCGTTTGAGGAGCCAGTGCTTTCAGTCTACAGCTTTGGAAATGTCTGAGTCGATTAGAGACATTGGTTTAATATCTAGGGCTGTTAGCACCAACAAATCTTTGCTCTGTCCCTCTGGCAGAAGTGGCAGTGCCTCAGTAGGTTTCTGTACCGTGTTTCAAATTATACAGACCAAGGGGCTTGGGCTTTAAAACCTAGACCAGTGATACTCGGACTGAGGCTCACGATCTGCAAGCGGCTCTTTTCTGTGTCTCTTGCGACTTTTTGCCGCACGAGATATTAAAACACTGTGTGATTTAATTATTAACCAGTCAGGAGGCGTTTGCTATGTTAACCAATTGTAGTTGATAAAATAATACTTGGTCAGTCATTTTGCTGTGAAAATAATACCGGTAGTTAATTATATAATTTCCCGTCATAGTGTTTAAGTATGACTAGTACTATAGTAAATGGAAACAATGGATTAACACAACTGTGGCTCTTTTGGGTAATGCTGATTGCTAATTTGACTCCTGAACCACTGAGTATCACTAACCTCGAAAGATCATTCCTGCCTCCTCTGTTCTTTGGATTCCCCAGAGAATCACTTCCCTTTAAACTGGTTGGGCAAAATAATTCAGCTTCATTGTCTGTTCTCTGTGATCCATCTCTCTTCTGCTCTCTCAAAGCATTGAGGTTTATTTCTAGCAAGGATGGTGTAATTTACACCTTCTTCTGGCCTCTCAGTTTGCTGATGTATAAGAGGGTCTCACTATAAACTGATGTAACACACTCAGGGACAGAAGGTGTGAATTACCTCATTTTAGCTGCCTTTAACCAGGTATACCCATGTGTCACTTTCAACCCCACTATGCATTTGCTCTGATTACGGCCCTGGATCTACATTAAAGGGTTGATTTGATTTTTTTCTTTTTGAAACAAGTTCAGTGTTTTCAACCAGGGTAAATTACACCATCCTTGCTGCCTGTAGACTCACTTTGCCATGTGTAACTCCGACCCCCACCTTCCCCAAGCATTCAGTTCACACATGTACCCAGTTAGTTGGCCTTGTCGTTTTTAACATGCCGCTCTCAACCCCAAACGCCTTCACGCCACTCGCTCCGAGGCCCGCCAGTCGGTTTTGCGAAGAGGATAATAAAGGCGGCAATGCTACTGTGCTGGCCGCAGAGTGGTAATGGTGGGTGGATTGCGTGTTACTATGCTGTGTCATTTTCAGACACAGGTTGCGAGGTTGTGGATGCCAGACAGTGAATAAGCGGTAAACTGGCAGGCCGCTGCCCTCTTGTGGCAAAATGAGGTATTAAGTAATTGAGTCACATTTGTTTGCAGAAGTGCAATAATTTATCGCAGTCGTTATTAGGCAGTGGGCCAGATTCTGCTCTCAGTCAAATCTGGAATAAGTCCATTTTCCAGATTTATGCAATAGTAACTACGAGCCAAATCTGGTCCTGTATGTTCAGTATTTTAAACTTTGTAAAAACCCTCTCATTGAATTAAATGATGAAAAGCTTCTACGTATTTTCCAGAAAATTCAGTGGAAGAAGCGGAGTGTTGCATCAATCATTTAAAGTCACATTGCTCAACTTGATCTGATACTGAACATTCCTTACAGCCCAAAGTCAGATCTCATCGGAGAGCCAGGAAGGAAGCGCTGCACTTGTCAGTGACTTTCCAGAGAATTTACAGAAAAGCTGGCCCAGCGGGACTTAGATATGGCCACTGACTGTGGTTTTTTAAATTTATCTTTTTAAAACTGGGTAGAAAAACTGGGCTTAGTTCTAATCCCCTTCACAGTACAATGTCTTAGTTGAAACAGTCTAGGGTGACCCCTGAGGGACCTTCCCCTTAAACGACTGATTTAATAACGTCATCTCCTGCTGCTTAAATTAGTCTTAGAAGCTAGCTAAGGTGCTTCTGCAGGAGAGGCCAGGAGATCCCCCTTCCTCATTCTGTGACCTCAGACAGCCTCTTGAGTCCCTTTGAAGTGTCAGGATCCTTGGTTCTATTACTGTCTCTAGAAGGTAGTGTGTGCTAATGGTTAGAGAGGTTCTATTGCCAATTCTGCTATTAATTTGCCATTTGACTCCATTCCAGTGGGTGCGTCTACACTGCAATTAGTCACCCGCAGCTGGGTGATTCAGGCTCATGCAGTCCACCCATCTGTGACTCTCCCAGAGCCCAGGTTCCAGCCAGAGCTTGAATGTCTACACTGCAATTAAACGGCCCCTTAGCCCGAGCCCCTTGAGCCCGACTCAGCTGGCATGGGCCACCACGGGTTTTTATTTGCAGTGCAGACGTACCCTTCCAGGCTTTCCTATCATTCTGCTGTGTGATTAGGGCACCAAATCCCTCCCCTGTAGAAAAGAGAGAGAGCTTCAGAGGCTGGGTGTGAGGTTCATGGATGAATGTCGGTAAAGCTCTGCACTGTCGACAGAAGGCATTGTAGAAGGGTGAAGTGTTATGCCAAAGGACTGGGGGAAATTCTCCTGCAGAAGCCAAGGGGATCATAGAAATCATAGAATGTCAGGGTTGGAAGGGACCTCAGGAGGTCATCTAGTCCAATCCCCTGCTCAAAGCAGGGCCAATCCCCAGACAGATTTTTTGCCCCAGATGGCTCCCTCAAGGATTGGGCTCACCACCCTGGGTTTAGCAGGCCAATGCTCAAACTACTGAGCTATCCCTCCTGTTGATCTGCTGTGGATTTCCTGAGGTCCTTGTTACCTGTCGAAACGCCATCAAGAGGCACAGTCTATGGTGGATCTCCTGGTTCCATCTCTTTCTGAGACAAGTTGCTGTTTCAGATGATTTTACACTTTCCACCAGTAGCTGAAAATGGAATTCAGAGAATGGGGCGGGGCGTGAATGGGAGAATGCCAAGTTCAAACGATCTCATCAGAAAACTTGTAGCAGTGAAATTTCCCAGTACGTGCTTCAAATTGCTCTAAGCAAGGTGCTGATGCCACTGAACAGAGGTGCCTTCTGGCTTATCTGCTTCTTGAGACAATTCACAACCGAGTCTTTTTATCTAAGGTCAGAGCAGAGGCTGCTCCTGAAAACCTTTTACGCACAAGAAAAGCTTCACTGAAGACAGTGGGCCTGGGCATGGGAGTAAGGGATTGCAGGCTCTCTCCTTGGGCCACTGATGTCAGTGCAGGCTCTGTCCCCATGTTACCAGCGAAACAACTGAATCACAAGCAGGTCTTTGGGTTGGATTATATCCAGTTAAACAATTGAACACAGATATATATTTTCTACACTGATATATGGGAGAGGAGACTGCTGGACCCAGCAGGAGCTTAACAAAATGGCAGAACTGTAAAAAGGTAGTTTCAAGGAGCCTCGTGAAGGATGGCAGGCACCTGTTGTGTGTGGCCCAGGTCACCAGATGCCTGGAAACAATCCATAAAACTGACTATTAATGTAAAGAGTTAGTTTTATTTATAATGTCCATTCTGGCTGGATATCTACACAGCCCTGACTATGACCCAAAGTCTAGCATACGCCAAGTCTAAAACCTGATATGGATTCCTTAGGGAGTCTACTTTGGTTATTCCAAAATCCTGGTTTGGAGTGGAGAGGGGGTCATTCTAGGACAGTACTGCAGTCCATGTCACGGCCGGCTCCAGGCACCAGCTAAGGAAGCAGGTGTTTGGGGCGGCCAACGGAAAGGGGCGGCACGTTGGGTCTTTAGCGGCAATTCGGTGGCGGGTCCCTCAGTCCCTCTCTTCCTCTTTGACCTGCCACCGAAGACGAAGGGAGGGAGTGAATGGACCAGCACGATAGAGCTGCCGCTGAAGTGCCGCCAGTTGTGGTTTTTTTTTTTTTTTTTTTGCCGCTTGTGGCGGCGGAAAACCTGGAGCCGGCCCTGGTCCGTGCAGTTGCGTTTGTCACCGTAGGCTTTTGAGCACTGAAATGGCAGATGGCCGGGTTGCAATACAGCTTCCCATTCCCACACTCAGCTCGTCTACTCGTTCACAGGAAAGAGCTGCACGAAGATGGGCTTTGCTGTGCTTTGGACTGGGGGCATATTGGATCATTACAAAGTGCTGTACGTTGAATACGGCTGCTTCTGCTACTGAGCTTCAATGCTGTCTTTGGTCTCTTTGATTTTCTAGACGTTGCTTATCTCACCTCAGTCCTGTAATGTGCTAGAGAACTGGCTCTATGACGAAACTTCACAACGCTGCTGCTACCAGTGTCCCTCAGGTCAGTATCTTTGTAACTCGGGAACAATTGACAGGCAAACGTTCCGGCACATCTTACTGGTGCAAATGCACTAGGCAATGTGTAATGGTGGGGGGAGTTCTTTCTGTTCCCTGCATAAGTGTGCAGTGCGCAGTTTTATGAATGAGCAACAGGTCTGGCTCCAGATCCCCTCCCCTCAAACGTCCCAGTGATCCACAGTATGAAGGGCCTAAGCCCCTGCTCGTTTTTAGGCATTAACAGTTTTGTCAGTGCAGCTTGCAGATATTTAGGCTGGTCTACGCTTAAAATTTAGATCAATGTAGCTACATTGGTTGGGGGGACAATGACAAATCCAACCCTCCCCCCCCACACACACACACCCCGCTCACTGTAGCTATGCAGACCTAACCCTCAGCAGAGAGGTAGCTATGCTGACAGAAGGATCCTTCCATCGACGTTGCTACTGTCGTTGGGGGAGGTGGTGGTCCTACACTGATGCAACAACCCCTTCCTTCCATCAGCGTAGGCAGTGTCTCTATTCCGGGGTTCTGCCAGCATAGCTACAATGGAACAGCCAGGCCAATATCGTCTCCAGGGTGTAAGCATGCCCTGTGGACTTGGTCTGGCAAGGAGCTGTGCCACTAGCCATAAGGCACTCAGCGCCTCATTGGAGGTGCTCAGAGCCTTTGCAGAATCGGGTCCTTAATTTGCATCCCGCTGAATTTTTGCGTGGTCACGTCCACCTGTGCGAAGCACGTGGACAGACGGGGTAAAACGCTGCCATCGTGAATTGCTGGTGTTTTGCACCCACTGCTGCGAGTGACTGCACAAGACTCGGCCCCACGGATTTGCTGCTGCAGGGTTTCAAACTGTCCAGTAAAACTGTGAAGCTCAATTTGCATCCGATCGCAGGCCATAAAAATAGCAAACGGCACCGGGGAAACTCTGTCGCTTTCTTCAGAGTCAAAACAGTTTAGAAAGTGTTCCAGAGGAGAGGGAGGTGGGCAGCTTGTTTTCAGCGCCAGTAGCAGGCCGCTCGGAAGCTAGCCATGACTCATGAAGAGTAACAAGCCTTGTGGTCAGAAACAGGAAATGGCTTAGAGAGACCGAGTCCCGGAAATGCCTGAAGCTAGCCCCATTGGCCAAAATAGTTCAGTGGGCGGGGCATTTTGTGGCATTTCCCTCTTTGTAAAAATGTTTTTCTTTTTTTTTTTCTCAAAAGGAAATTTTTGACATTTATTCGTTCGGCTGATAGCGCGCGGGGGTACTGTGCTTGGCTGCGAGCATTTGCATGAAGTTGGATTGGGTCAATAGCAGGACATCCTGCGCTGTGGCCATGTGATGTCAAGACTATGCCAGGGCTCCTGAGAGACCCACCCCTGTGTGTGGCCAGCCGAGACTTTACAAATTAGGAAGAGGGAGACTGCTTCCAGTAAAACAAGAAATTAGGGATGACGAAGCTGCTTTTACCCAGTTTGGAACCTACTCAAATGCATGGACAGCCATCTGTCTTGTGTCTACACCATCCAAATCCCGCATCTGGGCAGGGGGTTAAACTCGGGACCCTGGCGGTCCCTCCTAACCCTATGGTTCTATGATCCTCAACTGGGGTATGTCAGTGTAGCTTCGTTGCCTTCAAAGGTGCTTCACTGTTTTTATAGCAGCTGCAGATCTGGGAGTTGTTACATTTGATTTGTACCTGAAGGATGTTGGCTTGGTGTTGTGCTTAAGGAAGACTGGGGAGGAGGAGAGAGGAGAAAAGCGGGGGGAAATCTAGGGGGAGAATAGCATTAAAAAAGGATCAGAGAGAGGAATATTCCCTGGACAAATAGATACTATACTACAGGGGTCAGCAACCTTTCAGAAGTGGTGTGCCAAGTCTTCATTTATTCACTCTAATTTAAGGTTTTGCGTGCCAGTAATACATTTTAACGTTTTTTAGAAGGTCTCTTTCTATAAGTCTATAATATATAACTCAACTATTGTTGTATGTAAAGTAAATAAGGTTTTTAAAATGTTTAAGAAGCTTCATTTAAAATTAAATTAAAATGCAGAGCCCCCCGGACCGGTGGCCAGGACCCGGGCAGTGTGAGTGCCACTGAAAATCAGCTCACGTGCCGCCTTCAGCACACGTGCCATAGGTTGCCTGCCCCTGCTCTACCACATAGCAAAAATGACACTAAACGGATATTAAGGTTGCAAAATCAAGCCCTCAAAAGTTAGGAAATGCCAGAATTAAGGTTGTCTGTGCCGTCCTCCCTTAGCTGCTCACCCCAGTCCCCCAGGCTCAGCTCCACGCCTGCATCCCTGAACCTGTCCACTAGACCAGCCCACCATTCCTCCCAGCAGAATCCCAGAGTAGGCCAGCAATGTTTACTCCCTGGGCTGCCGGTCAGCTGATCCACAGCCACACTCCGCCTGCCCTCTGCAGTGCATTATTTCAGCCTCAATTCCTGACACAGCTGGTCGCTAAAGGGAATAGCTATTTTTTTTTAAAAGGACCATGTTGCAGGCACCGGCATCGCAGTGGTTGCCACCCTAGTAAGACTGGTTTCAGAGAGTGGGAGGTGGGAGCCACGTAGCTGGGAGTTGTCTGGTGGCATTTAGTCACCTAAATATAGCACGGATGCTGTCACCTGCACCGCCCACGCTGGGCTTGCCAGAACGTTTAGCGAGTGTGTTGTTTTCCTCCGAGTCGTTAGCCCGGAGGGTTGCGTTATGCAGAAAGAGGTGGGCCGTGTTCCTGGATTCTTTCTCGCCCACCCTGTGCCCCTTTCCCGTGCTGCTGCTGGGATTTCTCATTGTGCATCTGCTGCTGCCACTGTGCCTTCCTCTGTGGTCGTGGTTACCCACCTCCCAGCAACTCCTGGGGTCAAGCTTTCTGCAGCCCTTCTGATCTCCATGGTATAGCCAGGGCCTTTGTTAGCCCGCGTACCCAGCTGCTTAGAATACTGACCTTTTAGAGGTGCCTCTGGCCCAGCCACCCCTGCTTGGCCTCCTTCCACGCCCCAGCACAGCTTTTGAGGGCGCATCTCTGCCCCTTCAAGCTCCCGTTTGCACCAGCATCCCAGAGGTGCTGGCGGCAGTTGAGAGGAAAGCAGATATCTAGGGCAGTAAAACGTTGAGCACCGGCCCTGGGGGTTGCTACCATAGACCTGAAGGAGCCAGCGAGGAGCAATTGTCCGAGGAATCTGCGTGGCAGTGGGGCACTTCCCTGCAGACCTGCCAGCCCCCTCTGTCTTCCCATTTGTAACCTCCCTGCGCAATGATCCCAAGCTCTGCACCCTGGAATAGCATTACGGCAGCCCGGGTGACCGGTGCAGAGAGCAGATCCATCCTAGTATTGTGTGGGAGGTGACCGCATGGACTGAGGAGCCTTCGGCCGTATAACAGGGTGACTGTCCCCTAAAGGGTAGTAAGCACTAGTGGTCAGTCAACACCTGTTCTGTGGTGTGTCTCTTTAAGTCCTTGGACTTTTTAAGAGCAGATGAAGACCCAGGAAAGGCAGAGCTAGGTACTGGGGGAGAGGAAGATGGCCCCAGAGGGGATAGTTAAGGCTTGGGGAAAACCCAGGCTGCTGTTTCTTTAAGGGCCTGGGATCAGGAGCTTTGTGGAGTGGGCGGGGCAGGACTCCTCTCTCAGCCAATCAGGACAAGCTCTGGGAGGGAAATATATATATATACACACACACACACACACACACACACTCTATCCTCCCTCAAAAGGAGTGGAGCCAGTGGCTGGGGGAGATCTGCAGGGGAATGCTCCTAGGGGGAGAGTGAAGGACTGACTGGGGCAAAGAGCCAGCTGGTGGAAGAAGCTAGCTGAGGCTCAACACCCCCAGCTCCAAGGAGGAGAGCCGGGGGCTGGAGCAGAAAGCAGCCTGCAGCGGAGTAGAAGATGACTCCAGCCAGGTAGGGGCTGGGCAGGATGAAATTTGGACTCTGAGCACTTTATTTTGATGGGAACCATTTATGATGATAATCCAGGGTATTATTGGAAGAGAAGAGCCTATTTGAAAGGGAAACTGAGGCTTGGCACGTCTGAGCGACGCTTGGCCAGTAGAGGGCGCTGCCGGGCAGGCACAGCATTTGACAGGATGATTCTCTCCCTCTGCTTCTCTCAGAGCCCTTGGTAAGAGGCTTCTTACTTATTGTGCTTTCTCTCTTTCAGGCTACCATAAACGGAAAGAGTGTCCCACAGTTCCAGACCGGGACTGCGGGCAGTGTGAGCCCGAGCACTTCCTGAACAGGGAGCAAGGGAAGCCACGCTGCGAGGCCTGCGTGTCGTGCAAGCCAGGTATCTGTTTTGCTTATCCCCTGCACTTGCATCATGCCGAGACCTTCTCTGGGTTTGAGCTGGGCCAGTTTCATTGTGTCTTGATTTCCTGCCTTTCCACTACCTGTCTGGACTGGCGAGGGAAGCTGTCTTATCTTAGTCCTTGATCCTCCAGCTGCAGCACAGGGCTGATGAGAGCCGCCTCTCAAGTTAAGGTGCACTGCAGTAAGGTATCCCCATTATGTGAAACTGGTCCCATTTGTATATTTGGGTGGGTAGCTCAATAGGACATCCAAAGGCTGCATTTAGGGTCAGTGGTAGAATTTGAATCAGGCTCTTGGAGAGTGCACGTCTGGCTATTTTACTTTTCTACTTTGTGCACCTACTTGAGCATCCAAATGCTTGACTTGGATGTTCTGTTCAGTTTTGAAAAGTCGTCCCACCACATGGTATGACGTTAGAGAGAGGAACGAACCACGGAGCTTGGATCTGAATTCAGATTTGCATCTTGGTTCTCCCAAAGTCTGGATCTGGGGTTCTGGTGCGGACCCATCTCTTGTGTTTTTTCACCCCAGTGGATCCCAAAGAGTTTTGCAGACGCAGAATTGAAGTGCAAGCCTTACTGGGATTGCAGCTACCTCTGGGGGGATGCACAGAGATGTTTAACAATGCACAACATTACCCACCAGGTTAGAACAGGGAGGCTAGCATGTTTAAGAGAAGCTACCAGGAAAATTTAGGAGGACGGAACACAATTGCCTGAGCTAAAATTTGGCTCAGGCAGGAGAGTTAACACCCCGATCTTGCAAATGTGCAGTGAGCTCTTGACAGCCCACAAGTGGTTGGGATCCCAGTAATAACATTTCATTCAGAACGGCATTTCCAGCAGCAGAATGGCCCCCTGTGCTGGCTCAGTACTTAGAGAGGGGAATGCCACCTACCACCTCACTGCGCCACTTCCTGCAGGACCTGGGATTTCCCCAGAGGTCTCTCATTCAGCTGTTGACCAAGGCTGATCCCTGCTTGGTTGATCAGACTCCAGCCCATTGGTCCGCAGACTTCTCCTGCTCTTGTGACTTGAGTTGTCGCTGAACAGAACACTCATTATCCTTTCCAACTCTTCTCCTCTCCCTGCAACTCCTCCATGCTAATTTTCTCTCACTCCCCCTTTCAGAATACGACCTTGTGGAGAAAGTCCCTTGCTCCTTCAATTCCAGAAGGGTGTGTGAGTGCCGAGCAGGGCTGTTTTGTAAGGTTGCCGTTCTGAACAGCTGTGCGCGATGCATTTCCCACACTGTCTGCAAGCCAGGATTTGGAGTCCTAGTCAGAGGTAAGCATCCCACCCATGCCAGCCAGTCTCCTCTGGCTTTGGCCACGGGGCGGTGCTGGCGACACGGCTCACTCTGTCGCGTACGGCTTGACGATCACTTTTTTTTTTTTCTTTCCTGCAGGCACCTCAGAAGTTGATGTCTCCTGCCAAGAATGCCCTTCGGGGACCTTCTCTGAGCGGCACTCCAGCACCGAACTCTGCAAGCCCCACACGGAGTAAGCCCAGATTTCTGACCGGCTGTCTAGAGCTAGAGCTGGAGCTGGCTGGGGGAGGGATAGCTCAGTGGTTTGAGCATTGGCCTGCTAAACCCAGGGCTGTGAGTTCAATCTTTGAGGGGGCAGTTTGGGGCTTTAGTTGGGGATTGGTCCTGTTTTGAGCAGGGGGTTGGACTAGCTGACTTCCTGAGGTCCCTTCCAACCCTGATAGTCTATGATTCCATTTTTTTGCAGGGGAGGGATAGCTCAGTGGTTTGAGCATTGGCCTGCTAAACCCAGGGTGGTGAGTTCAATCCTTGAGGGGGCCATTTAGGGATCTGAGGCAAAAATCTGTCAGGGGACAGTACTTGGTCCTGCTAGTGAAGGCAGGGGACTGGACTAGATGACCTTTCAAGGTCCCTTCCAGCTCTAGGAGATAGGTATATCTCCATATATTATGGAAGCTGTCGCTCTTCTGGCACAAACTAGCCAAATCCAGCCCCGGGACAAAGGAGCAGCTTTTTGCTAGTGAGCAGAGATTTGAGGGCATCCCTATTTCTCTTATTACTTACACAAGATTACATGGCCAGGGGGGTGGGGAGGTTTGAGTGTGGATGAATGAACCCCTCTAACCTCGAGCTCTCTTGACTAGAGTGGGTTAGACTTGAACATGAATGTTAGATTTGCATCTGGCTTAAAGAGATCCTGTGGGGCAGTGGGAGGAGTAATGGGAAGGGATGAGCTTCTGGCTAAGGGCAGATGGCACAAAAACGAGCAAAGGGGTGGTTATCACTCAGGTAACCTCTCTCCTATCTTCCATTCCCCCAAGGATTCCTCATGCGTTTTTACTCTGTGACCTGTAACCTCCGTGTTCTCCTTCCCCTTCCCAGCTGTGCCAAGCTAAACAAAGTAGCCGTGGACAGCGGAAATTCCACACACGACCAAGTCTGCATGGACCCACCTCCCACCCACCTCACACCCGCCACTTTGTCTGTGAAATTCAGCAACGAGCTGAAGGATTCCGGCAGGGCAAAAGCGCCGCTCTTGAACGAGCAGCCAACAACCGTGGGAGGCCAGCATTCCCACACTGCCACAAAGCCAGTGACCAGCGCCAGCATCCTCACGAGTGACGCAGCCGCTGGCGATGCCAACTGGACCGCTGCGGGAACCGTCGGTGGATCGGATACAAAACACGCAGCTGGCACTTCTCCTACCTCAGATATAGCTACAAAAAAGACTGCCAAGACAGGTGACAGCACTGATAACGCACGTGGTGAATGCAGCACATGGGGGAGGGAGAGCTCAGTAGTTTGAGCATTCGCCTGCTAAACCCAGGGTTGTGAGTTCAATCCTTGAGGGGGCCACTTAGGGATCTGGGGCAAAATCAGTACTTGGTCCTGCTAGTGAAGGCAGGGGGCTGGACTCAATGACCTTTCAAGGTCCCTTTCAGTTCTAGGAGACAGAATATCTCCATTTATTTAATTTAAGGCGGGCTTGGGTCTGCGTGCGTGTTCTGGCGTGGGAACGTCTTTCTCTCTCATACTGCCTGTGGACCCCCCCATACCTTTTCTTAAAAAAAATCCCAGCTTCATTAACGATACGCCCTCTGTCCGCTCTGTGTTGCAGGTGATGGGAGCTTTGTTCCCTGGGGTGCGGTGGTTCTTTGCAGCATGGTGCTTCTCGCTGGTATGCTGGCGGTTTGGCAAAGGAAGGCTTGCAAGAGGCGGATCTTCACCCCCAATGGGAAGAGTGAGTTTCCTGAGCCCTCTAGCTGTTCATTAACCTGTAGCATGCTGGTACTGTCACCTGTTCTTGCAAAGGTTTGGGTGGCCGCTGCATGTGTTGGGAAGAAGGGGAGGGCGACCAGCCCCTGGGAGCAGGCAGGGCAGGGTGTGGAGTCCAGGCAGATCCTGACCTCCGGGTTTTCAACGTTAGAATCCTATAAGCAGTTAATGGAGGAAGAAAGAGATGGTGCTGCCACGAAACACAGGCTGCGTGGGGAGTTTCTCAGAGGCTGTGGGAGAAATGGTAACAAAATGTCTCTCCTCGGCACAGAACAGTGTCGTCTGGGGTCTGTTTTGTGTGTTAGCTGGTATAGCCCCAAGCGGAGAGAGGGGAAGGGTAATCTTCGTTGGTAATGATCAGATCTCGTCCTCCATATGTCCCAGATCTACTTTGGTGCTGAACATGGTGTCTTTTTATTTTCTCAGCTCTTGATCTGTATCCAGTCACTACATGTAGACTCAAATCTTCAAGTCAGGGTAGGTGACTGATAGAGGCCTGAGCCATCTTTCTGGTCTATCGCGGAAGATTTTCTAGCTGAATTTCAATCCATTTTTGTGTTAATTAGGACAACTGTTACTGAGTCACGTTTTTACATTATTAGACTTATATGACAGGTGCCAGGGAAAACGCATTGCATTGCTCTCTCCAGCACTATTAAAACGGTGCAACAGATGGCGCTCTTCCACCTGAATCGATGCCCTTGCGTAGTAAGTGGGGCCCAGTGCTGCTGGAGGTGTGCCGTTTTTTAGGTGAAACTTAAAACCACAGTGCCTGACCTGAAGGCCTTGTGGCTTGTGTTACAAAAGTAGAGAGGGCATTAACCACAGTACCCTAACCAAGCCCCAACCTGAGTCATTACTGTCATGTTGTCTGGAGTGGCTCAACAGGGCAGACACCCCAAACTGGTGGTGTATTCTAGACAGGGGCTCCGGATCGGGGAGGGGCAGGTGGCCAGGGCCCTCCCACTTATTACCTGCAGTAAGGGCGAGTGACGGGGGGAGGGGCGAAGAGGAGCGAGCAGAGGGCGAGGCCTTGGGGGAAGGGGCGGCGCGGGGGGCGTGCCCATGGTTGGGGTGCCTGTGGGGCGCCCCCTTCCCACGCTTTTAGGGTACTTCCAACGCTCCTGGTTCTAGAAGTGGATTTCACCAAGCCAGTAAGAAATGCGAACTCCTTGATCACCATGCTAGCCTTACCACGGAGTCACAGACAGTCCCCTTAGACTCTGCAGTCTGTTTTGAAATCCAGACAAACTAGACTTTTGTGATAAATGATCACTTACCCCCCAAAAAATCACACCACATTCAGGTTACTTCCAGTCCCAAGAGACCAGTCACTTACCCCCAGATCAGTTAGCACCTAGATCTTGCACCAACGACAACGCCTGTAGCCAATCCTGTAATAAACTAGCTAAAGGTTTATTAACGAGGAAAAAGGAACCAGAGAGTTATTTACAGGGTTAAAACATGAATGAGTTACCATCTAAATCATAAGAGTGACAGAGTTGTAGTGATCGGTCCATTCCAAGTGTCTTTCAGGGCAGACCCAGGAGGCAGCCCTTGGGGATCTCTGGCTTCAATTTAGGCTACTTGCAGAGTGTTTGCGCTGTCAGTTTCACCGGTGATAGTGAACCGGTGAAAGAAAAGCGCTGGTTTGTGTTCTCACTTCCACCGGCGTCAGAGGGTGTTTACATTTGCAGCACTTCCATCGCCAATGAGAGCCACACACTGAGGGCAGCTATCCCACAGTGCAGCTCTCTCCATTCTCATGATAGGTCTTGTGGGAAGGGCGGGGGGTGATCGCGGGGCATCCTGGGTCCCTGCACAGCCTCCTCTCCCCAAACACTGATCAGCTCCAGTAGCTCAGCATTGCTCCAAGCAGGGGAACGTTTGCTCCATGGAGCAGCCAGCGTCACCTGGCCAGAGGATAAGTGAGCGCTTGCCAAAAAAACCAGGAAGGGGAGTTTCAAAGTTCCTGGGGCCTTACAGGGGGAGGGGCAGACATCTGTTTACCTGGTGTCGGAGCAGCAGAGCTGCTGGCCAGAGTGGCCACCTAGGCACTGTGGGATATCCTGCGGAGGCTAAAAGCTCTGTAAACAGGAAGAACGTGTCTTCACTTGTACGTCACCGCACAAGCATCACCGGTAAGAGCTGTACGTCTCTCGTGGAGGTGGTTTTCTTTTTGCGGTGAAACTTCTGAGTTTCACCGCAAAAAAGTCATTGGCAAGTGTAGACGCTCCCACGGTCTTTGCGCAGAAAAGGGACTTTTTCCGCTTTAAATGGCAAATGTAGACATGCCCTTCGAGTCTCTGGCCCTTCAGAGGGCGAACAGCCAAAAAGATGGAACTGTTTCCTGTGGCTTTGTTTATTTCCTTCATTCAGCTTCCAAGCCCACAGGAGGAGCTTCCTTGCACAGAGCATTTCCCAGATGGACAGGGCCATTAACCAGTCCTTTGTATTGCAATGATTCTTGGTGGCCCATCTGACTTTGATAGTCCTTCTGGATGGGCAGAGGGAGTGGGGGATGGTTCCCATGCTTGAGTTCACAAGTTCAGGGCAAAGCACAACTTACATATTTTCTTATAGCCTGGAATACAGACAATTACAAGTGAGATTAATGCAGACAGCAGTTTACAAGCATTTCATAAAATCTAAACACTAAATACATTCTTATAAGACTAATACCTATTTTGAGCAAAACTAACGTACCGTTGACCTGGTCTGGTCTCCAGCTATGACGTTGTCAGCTCTTACCCAGGCTGCAGGCATTGGCTAAGAACTGCCATGTGGCCTGCCAGCCTCACAATTACATTGTGCCCAGCTAACCTCCCCTTGCGATTTCAATCGACTAGTCTGTTCTATCTGGCTTTTCTTCCCTTCTCGGTGCCTTCATATCTAAATACATTCAGCAGGGCATTAATCAACGTGACTAAAATCTGCCGTGCATGGTTCATTCTTTATTGAATATGGGGGGGTTCTTTACTACTCAGCTGCATTCACTCCAAATGTGTCTGCATTTTAGTGGTAGGGAAGGAATGCAAAGGGTACTTCAGTTTGTAAAATAACTTAAAATCCTTCAGGGTGAAGGGTGCTGTACAAATACAAGATGAGACATTGATAGTCTTCTTGGGATTGTTAAACTAATATAAACTTACACATGATATGTTTTTTCCCCCCTCTTCTCATTGTAGGTTCTGATCTGATGAAGAACTGTGCAGTAAGTATGAAATAGACCCCCCCCCCGCCACCAAATCACTCCTGGTTTCTCCAAAAGGAGTAAAAATAATTAGTGGTATTTTATAATGTCCTTTTAAACCATCAGTGACAACCTTTTCAGCCCAGGTCTACACTACAGACTTATATCTGTGTAACTACGTCACTCAGGGGTGTGAAAAATCCTCACCCTTGAGCGATGTAGTTTACCAACCTAACTCCTGGTGTAGACAGTGCTATGTTGGCAAGAGAGCTTCTCCCATCAAGATGGCTACTCCCTCTTGCAGAGGTGGATTAACTCCACCGATAGGAGACGCTCTCCCATCAGCATCTTCACCAAAGCGTTTTAAGTGTAAACCTGCCCTTCAGTTTGCCCCTTTCCATTGTAACCTCTCATGTACGTGCACGTGGGGGATGTATCCGTACTTGTTATCTGGGGCCTGATCTTGGAATCCTTCCGCTGGCAAAATTCCCATCAATGTCATGCTGCTAATGGGAGTTTTGCTTTAGTGGGGCGTGCAGGCTATGACCCTGTTGTCATTAGATTGGGGCAGGAACCAAAATCGCAGAGGCGAACATGCCTGATCTTTTGGGAGCAGTTTGGATCTGAACTTGGCAGTTTTGTCCCATCTCCACTTGTCACCCCCAATGAAGTCATTGGGATTGAGCCCTCTCTGGTGCCCCCTTTCCTTCTCTGCAGGTGTGGGCAAGAGTGCTTGTCCTAAAACGGGTGTTAGGAGGATATTGTTTGCTGGGTGTGCCAGGCCTGGTGTAACGACACAGATTAAAGCTGGTTAGCCAACATGACCCTCTGGAAATAATGACCCCCATCCACGGTGCAGGGATATTCCCAGTTAATACAAAACAATGGTAATGATAAAGTAAGAATTTCCCAGGCTGGAGATGAACAAATCAAACATAAATAAACACAGTAACATTAGAGGACAGATCCTGAGCTGCAGTCAATTGTCAGGGCTCCATGGAAGTTCATGTCCTTTGTTTTAAATGTCTTTGTTTGTAATCTTTGACGCCTACATGGATGCCGTGCTAGTGAGGTAGGTCTTTCAACTGAACTCTGTATTTTTAAAAGCATTTCATTTCACCTGTAAAAAATGTTTTTAAATCTCCAATTGTAAAGAAACCTGGTTTTACAAACTTCTACCATCATTTCAATATTTCACTACCAGCGGCTCAGGAAGCTTCCTTTCGTACTTTTTCGTAGAAAATGAGTCAGACGTGTGCCAAGTGCTGGGAACTTCACACTTGAAACCCCTTGCTCGGTTTTTGCTGATCTAATCGTGTGCAAACGGCAGCAGAGCTAGGAACCATCAGCAGAATTTGGCTCTGTGACAGGAAAGCTATAGCTTTGGTTAATTGGATCTTAGTTTCCCCTTTAAATAAATAATCATTAAGCCCTGAGGGGGAGCTCTTCTGAGACAGGATTGCAGTGACTCTGCGCTGAAGTTCTATAACGCCAATTCAAATCCTGTGCTTGCTTGACCTTCCACAAGAGGGCAAGAACTTGCAAGAAATCAGGGGAAATTTACATGCATCTGTTTTCCTTTAAATTCATTGCCCCTTGATCACCCAGCGCTACATAATTTCCCGCTGTGCTATTTGCTTAGCTCACTGCTAAATACAGAGCGAGACCAGTCTTAACACCAATCCAGCTTGAAGTTGTGATGCTTGTGATGACAGAACAAGGAGTAATGGTCTCAAATTGCAGTGGGGGAGGTTTAGGTTGGATATTAGGAAAAACTTTTTCACTAGGAGGGTGGTGAAGCACTGGAATGGGTTACCTAAGGAGGTGGTGGACTCTCCATCCTTAGAGGTTTTTAAGGTCAGGCTTGACAAAGCCCTGGTTGGGATGATTTAGTAGGGAATTGGTCCTGCTTTGAGCAGGGGGTTGGACTAGATGATCTCCTGAGGTCCCTTCCAACCCTGATATTCTATGATTCTATGATTCTAAGTTCTGCCTGAATACATCCATTAAAACAAAGTTCTTCTCCCTGGGATTTCTGTTCATTACACATACAACACTCCCCTAGAGCAGGGGATCTCAAACTGTGGGTTGCGACCCCATTTTAATGGGGTCGCCATGGCTGGCATTAGACTTGCTAGGGCCCAGGGCTAAAGCCAAAGCCCGAGGGTTTCAGCCCTGAGTGGCAGGGCTCAGGCTTCAGCTTCAGCCCTGGGTGCCGGGGCCCAGGTTACAGGCCCCCCCCTGCCAAGGGTGGTGGGGCTCGGGCAGGCTCAGGCTTTGGTCCCCCATCCTAGGGTCATGTAGTAATTTTTGTTGTCAGAAGGGGGTCACGGTGCAATGCAGTTTGAGAACTGCTGCCCTAGCGCTTTGCAAACTCTATACTCCACCGCTGAAGTGCAGCTACCGCTAGGATACAGGATAGCAATGGCTGGTGCACAGCATGCAGTACTACAGGTGGGGAGAGGACAATCTTGGCCGTGGAGGCTACTTCTGTGAAAATGCCATCGGACTATGCAGAGCAGCGACCTCCATATGCTTAGACAGCGGAGGTCCGGAGCGCTGAATGTCCATGACCGCAGCGTACGGTATCTAGTAACTCCCCAGGATCATTACTGATCTGCTGCAGCCAGGTTAATCGCGGGCGACCACATGACCACCACCAGTCCGTGACCGGGCCGTTACCCTCCTGACCTCATAGTCAATCTTCAGAGTTCAAGGTTCAGGGACTTTGTCTCTGAGTCCGGCAACGTGACCAAAAAGGCCAAGCCGGTGGAGGCCAATGATAACTTCAATCCTCTGGAGGCCAGTTCTCAGTGATATATCCCCATTGCTGATTGTGTCATGCAGAGCAGGCAGGATCTATTTAAGGTCTCATGTCACAAAGTTCATTGTATCCAATTTCTGGAGGACAGATGGTCTGTGTTTATGGGACAGGCCTGGGAACTTCGGTTCTATCACTGGCTCTGCCAAAGACGCTCACTTTTTCAGTTTGTGACCTTGGACAAGTCATTTGACTGCTCTCTGCCTCAGTTTGCCCCTCGATCAGATGGGGCGTGCTATGAGACTTAAGTCATTGCTGTTTTTCAAGTGCTTTAAGATGGAGTAATATTTTCGAAAGCAGCTAGGTTCCCAACATACAAAGATATTTAGGGCCTAAAGTTGCAGATAGGAGCCAAACCTGCTTAGGCACTTTATAAATCCCAGTAGACACCTATCAGCATCTTTAGTCACCTACGTATCTTTGTAAATCTGGCCCTAAGGGACTTAGGAGCCTAATTCAAAGGAACCTAAGCTCTGAAGTCATTTAAGCTCTCTTGAAAATTTGCCTCAACTGATGGAAGGTATTCTGTAAATACGACTATTATTCTCGCGGATTCAGAGGGATGTGGTTGCTTCCAAAACTACTTCAGTCCCTCCCTGTTTTGCTTCTTGTTATGTGAGCCATAGGTTCACTGCCCTGTTCGTCTCCTCTTTATGTCGACAGAAGAGGTTCAGTATGCTGAAAGCTGACAAAGAGTCCGAAGAGAGGGAGTTGTTAAACAGAATCCCCGTTGTGGAAACCAACAACAACTTGGTCTCCAGCTCAGAAAAAAATCCCAGTCCTGACTCAAGCCTGGCTGAGACGATCCAGAGCACGGGGAATGCCACAGACTACCCTGCTGATTCCCGAGTGAGGGACCACACTAATAACCGAATCGGTGAGTCTCGTACGCCTTTGCAGAATAGTGTGTGTGTGTGTGTCGGGGAGGTGGGAAGGAATTCAGCCCATTTGTATAATTAACGAGCAGCTTTTTAAAGTTTTCATTTACTGTCAGTTGCATGACTTTGGTGCCAAACGTTTCCTCGAACAGTCAACCAAGCAGCACAGAATCCTGACCGAGAGTGACTGCTGCCAAAGAAAACTGCTTAAAAGGAAATCAAGAGCTGCTGAGATGGAGCAAAGGGGAAAATAAGCAAAGGCCATTTCCTGTGCAGCTGGGGACCTGCCCAGGGTGGGATTAAGCAATACAGTGGGTGAAGAGTTAATAACTGAATATATTTTTTTAAAAAAATATTTATCGCAACTCTTCTCCAGACTGGCAAACTGTTTTTAAATCATGGTCCTATTTTTCCCAGTGAGATGTTTCACAGGCAGTTTCTGCAATGAGGCTGGAGGGGAAGATGCATTTGAGGGCCTCCTCTCTGCAGAAAATCTTGAGTGACGGTGCAGACCCTCTGCTGGTATAAATTTGCAGAACTCCACTGGACCTAGGCAGATTTACACCAGCTGAGATCTGGCCCTACGTGTATCTCTGAAGGAAGGACAGATCTCCATTAGAACTTGTTCTCAATTACAGGGAGACAGATGAGTGCGCAGATGTTTGATGTTACGAAATGATTTGGTTTGAGAGCTTCCCTTTATTTGTTTAAGCACATGTGTAATGAGGAAGGGTCTTTATTAGTGACCGGGGTCATTTCAAAGCCTGGTTGTCAGATAATATGCGAAGTGAGGAGATGTGGGGTGCTGCAGGTTCTGTATTGCAGTGGCTCTCAACCTTTCCCGACTACTGTACCCCTTTCAGGAGGCTGATTGTCTTGCATACCCCCAAGTTTCACCTCACTTAAAAACCACTTGCTTACAAAATCGGACATAAAAATGTCACAGCACATTCTTACTGAAAATTTGCTGACTTTCTCATTTTTACCATATAATTTATAAAATAAATCAATTGGAATATACCAGTATATATTGTACTTATATTTCATTGTATAATATATAGAGCCGTATAAACAAGCCATTGTCTGTATGAAATTTTAGTTTGTACTGACTTCACTAGTGCTTTTTATGTAGCCTGTTGTAAAACTAGGTGAATATCTAGAGGAGTTGATGTACCGCTGCCCTGGCAGACCTCTGCATACCCCTGGTTGAGAACCACTGCTGTATTGTATGCAATCCATGCTCTCTTCATGCCCGGTGCAAATGCTGAGAAACACTTTTAAGTGATGTTGATTAGAGGGCACTGTGTGGTCACGGCAGTATGGTTTTTGGAACAAAGCTCCTATACTGTACTCCACCAGGAAAGGTTATCATTAAAATGCAGGCCTGTTGTGTGCCAGTTTTCAAACTGATTGTATGTTTGGACGTCATGGCATCCTGTCAGAGTTCTGCAAACACCTCTGAATTAACATTCCCCAGAGAACTTGGCTGCCTGGCCTAGTTTACATAACTCACTTATTCCAGTAGCATCTTGGTGCCAGGTCATGGTACGGTATTCCATGGAAGTCAGCTCCCAATCTAAGATACCCTGTCCTTGTTAGTGCTGACCTTTTGGAACTAAGTGCCTTTCATAGGTCCTGCAAATGCACCAGAA
>NW_020665065.1:12417462-12547331 GCF_002925995.2 Terrapene triunguis
GTTACACAATGGTATTTTATATATATTACACCTGGAGTTATACAGTGGTATTGTAGAGGGACTGGATACCTTGGTGGATTGGTAACAGTTTAGCAAGTTTTTCAGCCATAGTCTTCCAGTTTGAATCTAACCCAGGTAAGTAGTGACTGAAAGCTGTTAGCATTTGGTTGCCAGTTTGCCTGCTTTGTGTCTTAGTCTTGTGGTGCATTTCATCACCAAAATCCTCACAATTAGCCCTGCTTGTGCCCCTTGCTGGCAGCTTCAGCGAGGCCAAAGATTGACTGGGTTATCGACAGTGAACTCACTCCTACACATGGTCCCGCACTGGTGGCAGAGAATTGGGGAAGCTTTCACCATCACTGCCCATGCTGTACCCATTCTGTTGACAAATAGGGGTATTTGGTCTTTTTGGGCTGTGAATCTTGCACCTTTCACCAGCAAAAAAATAAAATAAATAAATCGCATGCAGATTGGAAAAAAAAAAGGTCGCTTCAGAAACGTTGCAGCCACCATAATGATGTGGAAAAAAGAAATCTTCTGCCCATTATTGCAAAATGTGATCAGTTCAAAGAACCGGTGCGTAGTGGATCTAATGAAAGCTCAGCATTTTATTTTCTGGCAGGAGGGTTCAGTCAGGGGAAACTAGCAAAGCAAATAGCTCTTGAATGACACACTTTTTCTTGGTTTGTTTTTCTCATTCATTCGGAGTTACTTGAAAGATTCTTGTCAAAGGCTGCACTTACCCACAGGAACTGAGCCTAAATCTTGCCATTTAGAACATTTCAGTCAACCAGAATGTTTTGGTGTTTTTAATAGAAGTGGTTTCAGCAGCCCACAAGGGCACATGCCTTTCACTCGCAAGCTGAGTGTCTCTGGTCTCTCCCCGGTGACCCATCCTGTAAGTGATAACTGGTTTCCGAAGAATTTCCATTTAGATCTTGGAGGATGAGCGATGACCACGATACAAGGCCTGGGCAGCTGAGGGATGGGAATGGGGGAGAGGTGGTTAAAAAACCCAAGCAACAGGCTCAGAATAACAGTGCTGATTTCCCCAGCTTGTGTCACCATTAGGTCTATGCGCCAGTGCTAGCTGGTTGCACACATTTTCATTTGTGCTGCAATGATGAAGGAGTTCTGTGGCTAAGAGACTGTAAACGGAGCTGTGCAAAGCCGTTAGTGTCACAGGGGAAACAGGAGGTAAATTTAGAGTAAATCTCACGAAAAACCTCCTTACTGTAAGAACAGTAGGAGAACGGAACAGACGCTTAGGGAGGTTGTGGAAGCTCCTTCACTGGAGGTTTTCAAAAGGAGTCTGGAACCATCTGTCTTGGGTGGTTTAGACACAACAAATCCTGCATCTTGGCAAGGGGTCAGACTGACCCTTGTGGTCTCTTCTAACCCTGTGATTCTGTGTTCAACATACTGGCAAAACATGTCACTCTAATGTTTGCAGTTTGTTTGATCCATAGTCATTTTTTTCCAGTGGCAGGTATGGGAATGTTGAGAATACCAGGCCTGCTGTTAGTTCGGTTCTATGTACAGCATCATTTTCGGAATTCCTTGTGTCTAGAGATGGGCCCAAGTTGCCAAGTTTGGAGCCATCTCTGAATTTTCCCAAGGGCCATGGATACAGGGTTTGGGTTTGGCCGGGAAGGTTATGTCTAGATTACAATTAAAAACCCGTGGCTGGCCCATGCCAGCTGACTCAGGCTTATGAGGCTTGGGCTCATCATCATCATCATCAGATATTCCTATTACGCCTCTGACATTTAGGGTAGTGACGAAGCTCCTCCACTCCTGTCTGTTTCTGGCAAGTCTTTCAATGGTTCCCCTGCTGTGCCCCAGGCTTTTCAGCTCGGCTTCCACAGCTCTTCGCCATGTTGTTTTCGGGCAGCCTTGTTTTCACTTGCCTTCAGGTGTCCATCTTATTGCTACTCTGGTGATGGAATCAGCTTCCATCCGAAGCACGGGACTGATCCATCTCCAACGCCTCCTGGCAATGATGGTGCTCAGATCCTCTTGGCTGCACTGTGTCAATAGATCTTGGTTTGAGGTTGTTCTGGGCCAAAAGATATGGAGGATTTTTCTGAGGCAGGTTGTATGGAATGAAGACAGTTTGGACATGTCAGACTTTCTCATTCTCCAGCATTCTGCACTATAAAGTAGTGTTGAAAGCACACAGCTCTGATAAGTCTTGAGTTTGGTTTTGGTGTTGTATTTTGATGATTTCCAGACTGTATTTAAGCTCCTGAAGGTGTTCCTGGCTTTATTGATTCTGTTCCGGATGTCCTGGCTTGTTCCACCATCCTGGCGGATGGTGCTGCCCAAGTACACCTCTACCCCGATATAACGCTGTCCTCGGGAGCCAAAAAATCTTACCGCGTTATAGGTGAAACCGCGTTATATCAAACTTGCTTTGATCCGCCGGAGTGCGCAGCCCCGCCCCCTCGGAGCGCTGCTTTACTGCGTTATATCCGAATTCGTGTTATATCGGGTTGCGTTCTATCGGGGTACAGGTATATGTGAATGTTTCCACATTGGTGAGAACATAATCCTGTATCTGTACTGGTGATGGTGAGGCAATATTAAAGGTCATGATATCTATCTTATCGCGGTTGATTTTCAGTCCAATTTGCTGGCTCAATGCGTTGAGTCGAGTTGTTTTTTCTTGTATATGGTGTTGGGTATGTGATAGGAGAGCGACATCATCTGCGAAGTCCAGGTCTTCCAGGGATGAGAAGAGTGTCCATTTAATGTTTCTTGGCATGTCTTCTGTTGTATGCTGCATTACCCAGTCGATGGCAATGTTGAAGAGGATTGCAGACATGACACACCCCTGACATACTTCTGTTTTGACTTCAAAACTGAGCTCTCTGTGATCAGCACTGCATGTAAAGTTGAAATAGAAGCTTTTGATGATGTTGATTATACGGAAAGGAATTCCATATGCCCTCAGAATGCGCCATAGGCTGGTCCTGTGAATGCTATCAAAAACCAGCTTGCTCTTTTCTGAGCGCGCTATCAGCTGCCTCTGATATAAGCTGGACTATGATCTTACACAGTACTTTGCCTGGCACAGATAAAAGTGTGATACCATGCCAGTTATTACAATCACTGAGAGTTCCTTTCTTTGGTACCTTCATTGTTCCACTCATCTGGCACTTTTCCCCTGTCCCAGACTGATGTAAATAGAGCGGCCAGGAGAGATGCTGGCTGCTAATTTAGGATTTACCTTGAACAATTCTGCATTCAAGTTATCCTTGCCAGGAGCTTTCCCATTTTTTTAGATGTGTGGGCTCGGTGTGGAGCCCGGGCTCTAGGACCCTGCGTAGTGGGGTCCCACTGCAGCCTGAGCCCAAATCTCTATGCCACAATTAAACGGCCCCTTAGCTCGAACAACTGGCACAGGCCAGCGGAGGTTGTCTGATTGCAGTGTAGTCGTACCCTTAGAACCAGCTGCAAAATTTAGATCCAGATCCCGTTTTCCCCAAAGGACGGGACTATTAGGATCTGGGTTTTACTTTTGGCCCATCTCTTCTTGTATTATTTCCTCTTCGTTTCCCCGGTTGACGTCGGGGTGTGGGTATTACGCAGAGAAATTGTAGTCTCAGAAGGAGCACAGTGCAGCATATGCAAGAGGAAGAAGACCAGGCAATGACGGAGAATAATGCACTAATGCCCTTTGTATGATTCACAGTTCAGATTATATTAAGCAGGAGTTAAGGTTGTAAGGGAGAAAATCTAAATAGGACATTGTAGTTTAAAATACACAAACGCTGCAGAGCCAGGAAATTCTATATTAAAAATCCCCCAAATGCCACATTACAAGAAGCCTTTATGAATGTTTCCCCTTAATTTTATATAACCAGAACTTCTCCTTTTACGCCCTCTCTCTGGGTGATCTCGTCTCCTCACATGATTTCGTCTGCTCTCTTTTTGCTGGTGACTTGCCTGTTGTCTTCTCCACTCCCACTCTGCCCCTCTCCATTCAATCTTACATCTCCGCCTGTCTCAGATACCTCTTCCTGGATGTCTCACCATCAATTTATACTTACTTAATATGGGCAAATCTGCTTCCTTGTTTTTTTTTCCTTCTGCAACTTTCTCCGACCCTCTTCTCTGCCAGTGTTGACACCACCATTCTCCATGTGCTTCAGGTGGTCATCTCTGATTCCTCCCTTTCCCTTACTCTGCTCAAAATGGCAACTGTGTGTAATATCTACCCTCTTTTCTCATGACCCTTGTCTTACGTTGTAAGATTTGAGGATTAGGGACCATGTCTTCATATTTGTTTGTACAGCTCCTGTCATCTTGGGTTCCAGATCTTTATACAGGCCTCTGGACACTCGGGACTTGTCTACGCTTAGAGTGCTGCTGTAGCGCTTAGTGAAGACGCTACCTACACCAACGAGAGAGCTTCTCCCATTGGCATAGGTACTCTGCCAACACGAGAGGTGGTAGCTATGTCACGGGAGAAGCCCTCCTGTTGACACAGCGCTGTCTACCTCAGGAGTTCGGTTGGCATAACTGCGTCATTTAGGGGTGTGGATTTTCCACACCTGAGCAACATAGTTATACCAGTATGAGTGTAGTGTAGACCAGGGCC
This sequence comes from Terrapene triunguis, assembly GCF_002925995.2. Taxonomy (NCBI): domain Eukaryota; kingdom Metazoa; phylum Chordata; order Testudines; family Emydidae; genus Terrapene; species Terrapene triunguis. The sequence continues at coordinate 12,422,069 of NW_020665065.1, forward strand.
TAGTCAGTGAAATTGAGTGTTATATCAGCACGTGCACAGCTATAGTCCCATTGGAGAGTAGTGAAACTTGAAGGTGCTCGCCAGTATCAGAATTAGAGGGAAAATAATACAATTTCATAACTGTTCTTATAAAATTCCACGTTACTCCACATAAATGTTATTAACATTTACTCTGAGCCTGCATGTACAAACTTTTTGTGTATGTATGCCCCAGAGCAGTGTCTTAGTTAATATACACCAGTGATGGTTAGCAGAGCAAGATCATAGAAAACGAACAGGATATATGACTAAAATCTCAAAAGTATGATTCTCACCTTCAACATATTGTTGAATGTTGGTATTAGAAGATGTATCATCAAAAGTAAACCAAAGTTAGCTATCAGCAACAAATCAGAAAGCCACTGACAGCTGTGGTCTCTTAAGCATCTGTCTCTGGATCTGATATTACAGACTAGATCAAGATACAGTATTATAGACAAGGACCAGTAAAGAAAATCAGGTGGCTCGTAGGATTTATTAAGTATTGTTGACTGGATTCTGATTTTGCCTATGTTAGAATAGCTCTACCCGTTGGGGTTACACCAGATTTACATCAGTGTGACAGCGATCAGATTCTGGCCCTGCATCTTCAAGCCTGAGTGTGGGCCAGATATTTTTGGACACTTACGTTGTTTTTGTGAATTATAAATGAGTTCCATGCGTAATAAAGTTTCCTGCTTTCCTAGTTTATGATGGGAAAAATGTGCTCGGATACTATGGTGATGAGTGGCAGTATAAAACTCTAAGATAAGCTAGGAAAAGAAAATCCATAGTCCTAAGAAAGGAAAATACAGAAGATTTTGGGGTTTTGGGGGCTGATGGTCAGGGAAGGAGAGTTGTACTGTCCATTGCTATGAGAATATGCCCGGCTCCTAGCTTATAGGGTGAAATTCACCCTTGTGCAGAAGACCCGCATTAAGTAGTTTACAGGCCTTGTTCTGGCCCTCTTTACTCCTAGAGAGTACAGGATGGGTGAACTATTCATACAATGGACCCATAAACTTGTCTTAGAGCAGGGATGGGCAAACTACGGCGCTGGGCCATATCCAACCCTTCAGATGTTTTAATCGGATTAAAGCTCCCGTTGGTGAGCGGGGTTGGGGGCTTGCCCTGCTCTGGCACTCTAGCCAGGGAGCGGGGTCGGGGGCTTGCCCCACTCAGCGTATGCCATGGCTCTGCACAGCTCCCGGAAGCAGCATGTCCCCCCTCTGGCTCCTATATGTAGGAGCAGCAAGGGGGCTCCGCGTGCTGACCCCGCCCCAAGCGCCGCCCCCGCAGCTTCCATTGGCCGGGAGCCACGGCCAGTGGGAGCTGCAGCGGTGGCGCCTGCATACGGGGCAGCGTGCAGAGCTGCCTGGCTGCGCCTCCACGTAGGAGCTGGAGCGGGGACATGCCGCTGCTTCCGGGAGCTGCTTGAGGTAAGCACCACCTGGAGCCTGCTTCATGACCCTCTTCCGCGCCGCAACCCCCTGCCCCAGCCCTGATCCCCCTCCCACCCTCCTAACTCCTTGGTCCCAGCCCAGAGCTCCCTCCTGCACCCCCAGCCCCACCCCAGAGCCCGCACCTCCAGCTGGAGCCCTCACCTCCCCCCCTGCACCCCAACCCCCCTGTCCCAGCCCAGAGCCCCCTCCCGCACCTTGAACTCCTCATTTCAGGCCCCTCCCAAGAGCCCGCACCCCCTCCCACACCCCAACCCCAATTTCATGAGCATTCATGGCCTGCCATACAATTTCCATACCCAGATGTGGCCCTCGGGCCACAAAGTTTGCCCACCCCTGTCTTAGAGCAGTGATGGTAGTAAGTGATTTTGAAGAGCTCAATGCTTTGAGGGTAGGTCTTAGGGCCTGGTTCTGATCTCAGTTACACGGGCGTAGCACCCCTTGACTTCAGTGAGAGTTGCCACCGTCTGAGGGCAGGATTTGGCCCTGACAGTATTTGTCCTCCAAATTACCAGCTCAGTTATTTTAAATAAAGCTCTATATTTTCCCCTCTTGCAGGAGATCTTGCTGCTGAACAGACTGTGTCTCTGAACCACAGTCTTTTCCATAGCAACAGGTTCTGATGTTAGAGTGTTAGATGACTTCATTGTGGTTTACCTACAGGAGGCAGTTCCTGTTTAAAATCCTCCACTTGACCCTTTGAATTTGGAGATGGCATTTGAGTGCTGTGTAGGAACACCAAGGGCTGAAATGGGGAAGTTCCTGGCTAGTAGCAGAGCCTGAGGGCAGGATTTAGAGAAAGTCAGCATCATGCTACGGTAATAATACCTAGCACCTGTGAAGTGCTTCACATTGTGCCAGCGGTGGTGCAAACCTGGGAGTGGCCTGGGGGCAAATCCCCCTGAATGTTGGGGAGGAACCTTCTCTGAACTTCAGAGCTGGTCAGTCCTCTCTGTTACATGGCGCCTACTCAGTGCTTCCGTCCCCTCATGCTTTGGGGAAGGATGACTCCCAATCTGGATTTGAACTTGACGTCCCAGGTCCACCTCTAATACGAACATGCGGGTCTGGATTGTGGTTGGGTGTGTGAGGAGAGTGAGTCTCCTCCCATCGGGCCCAGCAGAGAGGCCAGGCACAGTTGCAGTCCCTGGAGTGCGAATCCCCCAAAGGGGGCAGGGAGGAGATGGCTCAGCTCCATTCTGGGAATCTTTGAGCACAGGTGTGTTGTAAATGTGTGTTTTGATGAGCTACCGGCTGTGGCCCTGGTTTGTTACAGAAGCTGCTGCTAGCTCCCTCATAAGCATGTGGTAGGTTAGACCAGGGGCGGCCAACCTGAGCCTGAGAAGGAGCCAGAATTTATCAATGTACATTGCCAAAGAGCCGCAGTAATATGTCAGCAGCCCCCAATCAGCTCCCCCACCCCGCTCCCAGTGCCTCCCACCCACCGATCAGCACCTTCAGACCGTGATCATATGCGGTGTGCAGGAGGCTCTGGTGGGGAGGGGCAGAGAGCGAGGGCATGGTTGGCTCGGGGGAAGGGGTGGAGTGAGGGCAGGGCCTGGGGCAGAGCAGGGGGTGAGCACTGAGCATTCCCCGGCACATTGGAAAGTTAGCGTCTCTAGCTCCAGCCCCGGAGTCCGTGCCTATGCAAGGAGCCGCATATTAACTTCTGAAGAGCCGCAGGTTGGCCACCCCTGGGTTAGACCATCAGGTTGCTGGGAGTCTGTAATACACCCTGCAGAGTGGAATGTGCTGTAAGCATTTGTGTTTTTAACTCAATAGGGACAGAGTCCTGGGTGTCTCACTTCTTGCATGTAACCTCTTGTGCTCTGCCTAATGTCCTGGGCATTGTCTACTGTACCGTACTTCCCCTCCCTGTGCTGCCCTGTTTGTTCCTGTTTGTCCTGCTGATAGTCCAGCACTGTAGCAACATGCCAAAGTTTGTTCAGCTAATGTACAGAGGTTGCAGTAGAAAACAGTTATGAAAGGGTGAATCAAAATCTCTGGTGTAAGTGTCTCTGCCTGCTCTTGGGAAATGAGTTTTGCTTCCACTGACATCATTCAGATGTTTCCATTCTCTGAAAAGTCTTTCCTCCTCATATGCTACTGTCTAGTCTGAACAACTCTAAAGTTGACCCTAAGTATTCAGCGCAAGGTTCTTCTCAAACTTGTCTTGTGTCAGATTGTTACTCTGGGTTATGATTAACTTTAATCTGGGATCAGATTTTATTCCTGAGTGATGGTATGAGTCACATCAGCCCATGAAAGGGTTTCAGATTTACAGCATTCTTTTTCAAGTGAAGAGTTTATTTTCATAATACGAGTTAGGCGCTGTAATTAGAGGTACAACTTAAAGCAGAGGGAGAGATGACTTGCACAAAAATGGGGTGGAATTGAAAAATGTTAGGTCAGACCCTGGCCCCTGCTGCACCGGTGTTCTGTCACTATCCCAGTGTAGAGCCGCCATAAAACCAGTGCATCTGAGGGTTCGCCTGGCATAACAGCTTCTACACTCATCCTCTTCTGGCCCCTGGCATAGGGGGCAAGGGTGGGAAAACGGGAATCATCCTGCGGCCAAGTAATCTAGCTTTAGGACAGCTAAACATCAAATGAGGCCTAATTTTGTCCTTGCACTGCAGATCTGACTGACTGTTCTTGACTGTGCTCTTGCTTATGCCAGTGTAAATAAGAATTAATTCCACGGACATTTTAACAATGAGATTAGAACCCGGCCCATTGTATTCAGCCGAGAAGTCAAGTCCAAAGTGATAAGATTCTTCTTAGTTTAGTTTAGTATTAATTGACAATTTCTTAACAGTTAGTCAGCAACAGCCACCACTAATCAGATAAACTTTGTGTGATCGTATCAGTCAATAGACGCACCTATCAAGCAAAATTTCTGAAAGGCGGATGTGAACCCATCGAGCAACAGGTTTTTCTGTCTCTTCAACGCTTCCAGGACAGTATTGCAACATCTAAAAGACAGTGCAGAAAATGAGACAAGAACGTGTCTTGCCGGGAAGCCTCACCAGCAGGATAATTTATGATGTGGTTTGTTTTATTTCTCTCTCTCTGTGTTTTTGAAGTGAAGGTTTAAGATTTAAAAAGTTCCTTAGGTGTGTTTGACTTAATACTGTTCACCATGACCTGACCGGAGAACTGCAGCTACTGCACTTGATCGGCCTCCTCTTAATAAACAGGCGAAGAGTTTCAACTAAAAATAATGTGGCCAGCAGCAGAGCCTATTTTATTTTGCTAGCTTTTGCAGCAGAAGTGCTGTCAGCTCACATTTGCAAATGGTGTGGTTTCTCTATTACTTGTTACTCTTCCTGTGAGATTACTATAGCAAGCCCAGCATTAACAATGATCACTGAACCTAGACGTTTTTGAAAATATTTTTTTTCCTTTTTATATAAATGAGAATAATTATAAATAAGAATTAATCAAACCTCCTGCTGGTGAAAAGGGCTGCATTGTCTGCCTCAGAGTCCCCAACCCTTGACTGTAGCTCAGGAAAGGGAACGTGCTCACAGCTTTTTGAGCTTATTATAGCTGGAATGTGGCTTTGTTCTCATCCCGGGGGGCTACAAAACTTGAAAAATATTCTGTGCCCCCAGCAGCCAGGCCTGACGAAACCTATCATCCAGGAACTATGGGAGATGAAGTGCAGGGGCAATATCCTACTGAAAAACCCAGCTGTCTCAGCTGCTGAGAAGGTGCGATTCCTACCAGGATGCTGCTTAGGAACTCCACTTTTGTATCAGTCTCTGGGGTGTAGGGATCTAAAACATTTGAAGACCTTCTGTGGCTCCTGAAAGGGAGAAGGGGCTTCCTGTCTGCCTTCTCCACCCCATCCTGGAGCCTCGAGGATGTTGAGGGATCTGTGCTATTCTACCGTTCCCCCGAGAAGCCTGTCTGCTGTAAGCTGTATTTGTGCGTGGTTGGGTGCTGGTAAGGGGGTGGGCACTGTGCTACTCTATTCATCCTTCAGCCTCTGGTTTGGGATCCCCCCTGCTCCCAGTGAATGTGCACGTTGGTCAAAGATGTCTCAAGTAGCTGCAGATTGAAAGTGTCCTTATTCTGGTCAGTTTCACAGCCATCCACAAGGTCTACAGTATTTTGAAGAGCTGTTGTGAAACTGACCAGAGTCCCGTCAATGTTGCTTTGCGGTAGAAGCAGGAAGGCGGGGTACTATTGCTTTACATTCACTAGATTTTCTTCTCAACCACCATAAGTAAGGCTACGATTTACTCATGGGTATTTTTTGTAAAAGTCATGGACAAATCATGGGCAGTAACCAAAAATTCACGGCCCATGACTTGTACTATATACCTCTGACTAAATCTTAGTTGGGGGGCATGGCAGGGGCAGACGCTCGTGGGGGGGGCCCTGCAGCATCAGCTGCCAGGGGCCATCGAGACCAGCTGCCAGGGGCCCCCCAGGGCCATCCACCCGCTGTTGCTCCCGCTGCCCCTGGGACTGCTGCTCCGGTGGTCCCAGGGCCAGCCACACCGGCGGCTGCTCCGGGGGTCCCCGAGGCCAGCTACCCGGGGCTACCCAAGCGGCTGGTTGTGGAGCCGCTCCATCAGCCCCGTGGCAGCTGCTTGGGCGGCCCTGGGGTTAGCCACACCTGCCGCTGCAGAAGTCATGGAAGTCATGGAAAGTCACGGAATCCGTGACCTCCGTGACAGACACGGAACCCTAACCCTAAGTATTATAAACCGTTTTAATTTTTTGGTGAAGTGAAAGCTTACATTTGATAGAAAGGAAGGGCTCAGCCCCACCTTCACTTGACAGGGGAAGTTCTTCCAGTGGCTCGCATATTCCCACTTAGGGATATTGCACTGTCTAATGGTGCTGAACTGTCTCCAAGCAGCGTCTGAGGATGGGGCTATATAAGGGGGCGCAAGTGCCCTCTACCACCTCAGATCCTTCCAACTGCTGTGCCAGATGGAAGCGAACCACTCCAGTCGGTCGGGATCCGGGGTGTTCTCCATTCCTGGGGCTTGTGTGTGTGTGTGTGTGTGTGTGTGTGTGAATGCGAAGCTTGTTGCGCTGTGTCTGGTAAAGCGCTGTAGGCGAGCTGCACCAATAGCATGCACGTGGAACTCCTGTTCTGTTTCTCAGTTTGCGTCATGTGTCTGCACAGTGGTGGCTTGTTGTGAACCAAAGGTGTTGCCTTCTCAGAGAGTGAGGTCCTTTGCTTCACTGCACAGCAGTGGATCTCCTGGGATTGTTTTTGCTATGAATTGTGGGAAGTCAGGGGGCTTCAGATTTTTGAGAAATCCCATGTCTCCACCATCCTGTGCCGGCTAACGCCATTTTTGAATTGCTGTCGGCCAGCACGGACCCGGCAATGCTCTGCTCCGCTGTGGTGGTAGCTGTGATCACACGGAGTCTGCTTGGGGTGTATTTCAGCACTCAAAGCTGGACAATTTCGGCTTTGGAGACCACCTGTCACGTCGCTAAACGGGAGCAGCGGGAGATTCAGCAGTGGTGGAAGCAGGATGGGAGCATGGAGGAAGAGAAAGCCAAGCAGTTGGTACTAGAGGACCGGCTCCTGGATCAGCTACACACTATGCAGTGCTATTTCTGGGCTCTGGAGACCAATGTGGCTTGGTGTGAAAGGATTGTTCTGCGGACCTGGGATGACCAGCACTGGCAAGAGAATTTCAGGATGTTTTTTTTAAGTGATGTGTTGAACTGACTGCAGAGTTGCAGAGGCACCATCCCAATCTGTGCTCCCCCATACCTGGGTCACCATTGTCATCTGGAAGCTAGCCACTCCAGAGTGCCACCAGTTTGTGGCCAACCAGTTTGGTGTGGGGAGATAGACTGTTGGGGCCACTGTCATAGCCTTGGAAAAGATACTGTTGCACCAGGTTATAAAGCTGGGTAATGCTCAGAAAATTATTGAGGTTTTGCACCAGTGGGGTTCCCAACTATATTAGGCACATGGGTTCCATCAGTTGCCCCCTGTACTAGGGCACAGAAAGGGGAATTTCCGCAATGGTGTTCCAAGGGCCGGCTGACCGCCGTGGCAGGTTTACAAACATAAATGTAGGGTGGCCAGGAAGGGGCTGTGGTGCTTCAGCTGAGCTCTGAGAGACCCTATTTGCATTTATGGAGAAAAGATATTTATCCACAGGAACCCTATGGACATTAATGGTGGTGAGGTTTCTTTGGTTATACCCTGGCTTATCTTCTGCTTCCCTGGTTAACGACGCCATTTGTAGGCCTCTTGGACAAAAGGAAGGAATTTGCAGAATGGAAGTGGAGAGCACAGTTGGCCCGTGGAAAGGGAGATGGCGCTGTTTGTGGAATAGGTTCAAAAGCCGCTGAAAAAAACGGCGCTGCCCATTTATAGCAGCACATTGCATTCTGCGCAATATTTGTTGGACTAAGGGAGAAACCCTGCAAGATGAGTGGGAGTCCGAGGTGCAGACACTTGCTCGGCACTTTGAGCAGCCACCGAAAATAGAAAATGGAAACACCCAGGGGATGTTATTAGGGATGCCTGTTGTTCTCAAGTCTCCTGCCTGAAAATGTGCAGGCTTGCATCCAGCTGTTAGCCCGTGGAGGGAGGTGTTTGGGTCGATGGGGAGCTGTGTGGTGTAGCTTATGGGTGTTGGAAGTGGGACCCTGCCTGTGACTTTTCCCCTCCATATGAAGGAGCTTTTGGCTTCAGAGCAGCGATGAGTTATAATGGATGAATTTTAAGAGCCAACCAACAGTCATATAACCAATCAAAATAAAGTTTTGAATTGAACCAGTATTCAAACAACTGTTATTTGAAAATACACTTAACAAATCAAGCTGCCAACTGTGGAAAAAACATTAAAAATAGTGCAGCCAAAACCGAAAGTGCCGGGTATGGCAGAACAGCTAAGGGGGGTTAGAGTCAGAGGCGAGTATACGCCTTCGCTTTGCCTCTTCTTGTCTGCAGGGCTTCTGGGGTGGAGAGTCACCCGCCAGTTAGCAGAGCCAGGGGTCAAGCCAGAGTCAGAACCAAGAATCGAAATGAAGGGTCAGAGCTGAGGTCAGATGCCAAAGGCCAAGGCAGGGTCATAAGGCTGGGGCCAGAGAAAGGTCTGGCCACTGAGGATTGGAGGCATTGGAGGCAAAGTGTAAGGGCAGGAGGAGGAACAAAGGCCGGGGTGAGGCAGGAGCCAGCAGGAATCAGGAACAGGTTTGGATGCAGGAAGCAGCCACAACAGGATACCACCTGGTTGCTTGGACAAACTTACTTCCTGTGTCTTCTCCTGGCTTAAACAGCGTGGTTGGACCAATTGGTGGAGCCGGGCGATCCTCCAATCAGAGCTCCCGTGGGTGGTGCCTTGGCTGGGGCTATAGTCCTAGTCGTTTCTCAGCCCACCAGATATCAGTAGGCTTTGGGTGATGGCCAGGATGTAGCGGCTATCTTGAGACTCCTAAGCCTGGGTTCAAGACCAGGGACGTCACATAGTGGACATCTGCTTTGCAATGTGTACAAACAGGTCTTTATGCTGGTGGCAGGCCACAAGAGCTTACTACACCGATTACTTCTTCCCAGATGGCAGTGAGCTCCAGGATCTTAGCACGGCTCCAAGCAGCAGCACCAGGTGTGCTGTGGGGGTTGTGGAGTAGAATTGCTGTAGTGTCACAAGATTGCTGATACGCTTGAATCCAGGAGCAAATGGCCAAAATCTGGCTCCATGCCAGCTTTTAAATGGGGGAAGGGTTTGTCCTGGGAACTTGACACCAAGGCAGGGGAGGGCACAGGATGTAAGCAGGTCAGTAATGGTCGACTGCAAAGCCATGTGGGATAGCTATTGGAGGCACGCAGTGATGCCAGCTGTTGCTTGCACACGAACAACAGTGCAAACTAATTCAGTTGTCCGCGAACTTGGTCCACTTCACAAGAGGAGTCCAGATTTCAGGTGAAGTGCAGAGTTAATGCGCTGTGACGCATTGCATCATTGGTAGGCCTCATGTTTTAGAAGCGGATTAACTCTATTTGTATGGTTCAAAACCCCCATGTAGACAAGCCCTTAGTGTCTTGATAATGGTTGTGTAGTTACAGTTGAGTGATCAGTGCAGGTAGTTAAGTGAGGTAGTTCGCTCGATTCCATGTTATGGTGGCGCTGAAGAAAAAGAAGACGCTGAGAGATGTACTTTATGTACGTTAGGTGCCTGAAGTGCTTGGGACAGGGCATTCTCCTTCTGGATGTTCTATCTGCTGGACTTTCACGCCCAGAGCTCCCGAGGAGAGGCAGAATGGATTGCAGGTGCTTCTCCTTAAGGGCCTCTTGAGGCTAAATCCACCCGGTTCTGGGCACAGGCTGGATCCAAGGTCCAAGAAGCCAGTCTTGCTGGTGATTGCCACCGGCTGAGTGGATTTTCCGAGCCCTGTTCTCAAACACTGCTAAAAATAAGGGCAAAACATTTCTACCAGCTAGAAGAAAAACAGTGGGGTTCCCTTTAAATGAAAGTGGGAAGTGGATATCTATGTCAGACCCTGAAGAGGAGACACAATGGAATATGAACGCGTTTTTTTTTTTTTTTTGGCAAGGAGGAAGGATATTTCCTGCTTTTGATTTTTTTTTTATCCGTACGTCTCCAAGTTTATATAAATCTTACAATAACAATTGGGTTAATGAGATTTCTGAGTCTGACGGAGTTGTCTTTTTACTCTTCATTGAATTAATGACTGTTAAATGCTTTCTGAGCTGTGCCCTTTTAATGTATCAGGAAACTCCTACACTTTTGCTGCCCAACAAAAAGCTTTCCTTTATTATTATTTTTAAAGGCACAGTGAACTTTTTGTGGTTGCTTTGAGAATAAAGGGCCAGATTTTCAGACATTTGTCCATTGAAGTAACTGACCTATGCCAATTTATACCACCTGAAGATCTGGTCCAGAGTGTTTTATGATTGTTCTGTATTCATCTGACCTGCCATATATATAGGTTTTAAAAAAAGGAGACTCACAGCCAGCCACTTTCCATTAGAAGAGGCATCACTGTTGTCAGAGGCATCATTCCTGAATTTTATTTTGATCAGGTTTTAAACAAAGAGGTTTCTGAAGTCCGCAATGGTATCAGAAAGTACTGACAATGATAAAACCACTTCCTGCTTTCATCTGGTGGCCTGGGTTTGATGGCACCGGTTCTTTGCCGGTAGGGACAGAGTCTCTTGCCTGCACTGGTGTTGCTTGGATGTAATTAAGGGCTGCAGAGGAGAGGAATTTAGGGTTTCATCCAGTGTCTGTTGAAATCGATGGAAAGATTCCTATCCATTTCAGTGGTGCTGGAGCAGTTCCACAGTTAATTCTGTTGATGTATGGGCGAGAACATAATCCATCTCCCTTTTCCCCCGTAGTGATGGCTCACAAAGCCTGATGGGAGTAAAAAGTTGTAAAATTGTACCTTTATTTTAAAAAAAAATGAAGTTGGGAGATATGACTCTGAATGCACACAGGGAGCAGAACTGCGGAGGTGTCATTGTCATGTATTCACTTTTAAACACTAGAACCATGTGTCAAGTGGTGCTTAGGGCCTGCTGCTTGGGGCTGGATTTTATTTTGATCACAGCTGATTTTGATGGACTGTGGATTTTTGACCAGGAGTGTTGATGATCAGATTGTTTGTTGTTCTATGAAATTACAAGGAAAATATTGCAGAGCAGTGGTTTACAAGCTGCACAATTTATTTTTGTGTGTAGTGATTTGTCACTAGAAAGTAAACAGTCCATAAACTGCAGGCCTAGTCAAACGCGAAGTCATCATGTAAATGAAGGAAGAAGGCCCAGTTCCTTCTATAAATGTACTGTGGTTTTGTTGAATGTCCTAACATTTTCATCACCAGAGTGGTGCTGGAAATGTTAGAACTGTAACATGATGCAAAACACGTTCTCCTTTTGATTATGCAACGTTGCCAATGCTTACGATTTTTATTGCCAGTCTTGTGATATTTGGTGTTTTCTGTTGAAACCTCAGGTACTGGACTCAAGAGACTGCATGTGAATCTCAGATCTCATTTTTTTAAAGAATTGCGTTTCTAGCCTTCTTAGATATGGAGGTAGTTAGATAATACGAAGCAAGTGCAGCTTAAAGGCTTAGAAATCAGAAGGCAATTGAAAAGAACTCCCAAAATACATTTTGTAAAACATCTCTTGATTTGTATCTTATGATTTTTTGGGTGCCTGACTCCTGATTTTTGAATGCTTGCAATTGGTAATACTGATTGTTAAACAGAAGAGATGGGGTTAAGCTGTAAAGTCTGGAACTGGATTCAGGTCAGATCTCAAACTTTCCCAGTGTTTGTGGTAGTTTAATATTTTTGTTTCCGGTTTGGGGCGTTACAGAGATAGTCCTGACTTGTGATGTTTGGATTACCTGAATCTGAACTTTCCCAAAATCTAGGATGGGAGGTGTGGATGTTTGCAGCCTTTTGCCATAACATGGAGGGCGAAAACATTGATGTTAATGGGGTCAGGATTTCACCAGGAAATTTCAGTGGCATTTGGAGTCTCTTTTGCAAAGGTTTTGAGGTTTATTTTGGGGGGGGGGGAATCTCTCTTTTAAAAATAGCCTCTACTGTAATATTACTTTTTAGCAACCCATAAGAGAAAGCAAGTTGTTATTAATATACACAAGGACAAGGGATAATGAAGATACAGAGATAAGATACTTAAACATGCCTGAAATGACTGGCTTTAACTTCTCTTCAAGAACTACAACATGCATCTGCTAGAACATAGGACAAGCTTCTGCCCTGGCTGCAACTCCGTGGGGTGTAAGTTAGGACAAAGTCTGGCCCATGCTACTCCACAGACAGAGATGGCCTCGGCTTCCTCTATCTGCTGGGTCATGCACACAACAGCAGATTGAAAAGAAAGCTGGCTGCAAATACATTAATTCTCTAGTGCTATATCTTAAATTTCTACGTTATTATTTATTTGTTTTGAGCTTGCAGCTAAAAGCCCCAGTGAGGGGTCTGTACACACATACAATGAGTTTGAGACAGGGAATGTCTCAAACGGCTGTTAACCTTTTATTTTTCCTTTATTAAAAAACCCAAAACGCACCAACAACATGAAGGGTCATAATATGCTTGCATCTGACAACTTTTCCTTTCTTTTTCCTAGAACTATTCATTGCCTTATACGAGGCAGACCCCGGAGTGCAAAGACCCAGACTCTGAATTCTTTGAAGAAAACATTAATAAATGTTGCAGCAAATGTCCTCCAGGTAATGGATTTAGGTTATTTATGACTATTACTGTGTAAGGCTAAATTCATCTGATTTCTGGATAAATGTGGTGCGCCTGTATCATTGAGAGAGCCAAAGCAGCCGCCGATTTTTGCTGCTTTAATATACTCCCAGCCGTAAGACCTTGTATTGTTGATCCTGGGACTGCAAGACACATTTACTGCAGGGCCTGGAGCCAGTTGCCTGAATTACTTCTGGCCAGGGTTTACCAAAGGGTTCACCCAGTTGGCTGAACCTTTGAATGAGTCTGGCGCCAAAGTGTTATCTTGCATGATTTGGATCCCATGCCAGCTGCAGGGTGGCAGATTCAGCTGTTTCCTGGTGAGGCGTGGGGTTTCTTGGGAATTTGCTAGGTTCTTAAAAGTGAACAGATGCAGTTTCACCTGCCAATTTTTTTGAGCATAATCTTTTTATTAAAATATTTGTAAAAATGTATTTTCATACAAGGAAAATAACATATAAAACTAATTAAACCACCAGCACTGAATCCTTGCCCCCAATTTAACATTATTAGCCAATGTCAGCCCGAGTACAGTAATAGCAAATACACTGTTAATCCCTGCGTGGGGTACAATTTAGTATTTGCAAAATATTATTAGGTACAATCTAGCTCTGGGTAGATTCAGTTATTCTATAATTGTTCATTATGGAGTTAGATGCCTTTTTCCTATGAAGCATCTAGTGCTGACCACTTTCAAAGACAGACCACATGGACCACTGATCTGATTTGCAATGGCTTTTCCTATTGTTCCCAATTACGCCTACTAAGAAATGAGGCAAGTTACTAATGTCAAGCCAGGCCTACACTTATACTCCAATGATCTTTTGTAGTGACATCTTGGTAAGTATTTATTGAGCTTTTGGTTGCAGGTGAAGACATTTTAGTTGCTGGTTGTTGTAATTGCCCACCAAGTATTTTGATCATATAGAGATAAAGCCCCGAGAGAGCTCAGAACTTTGGGTACGCTGTCGTCAAAGAGACGAACCATCAGAGTTATTCTTACTCCCCTGGCATTTACCTCACAACATGCTGAGCAAATGTTCTTTGTCTCTCTAAGTGCAAAGTTCCTGTCGCAGAGATTTGGATGATTAAGCAGGAAACGAGCATGTGCTGAAGCAGCCTAAGTGGCTCGAATTGACCAAAAATGTCAAGACTTAACATCTGGGTTTCCTGTGTTAGAAATGCAATGGAGGAAAAATGTCATGATTCATAATTAAACCTTCACACTCTGGCAGTAAATAGCGATCAAGCTCCAGTGGCACCTTCTCCCCTTTATTATAATATTTCACAATAACAAGCCCAGGATTTGGGGCAATGCATAGGAAACTGAAAGTCTCTGTAGTTGTCGATATTTGTGAAGTTGAACGGAAGGGTTTTTCATGTTGATTTATTTAAAAAAAAAAAGCCCAGATTTTTAAAGGTATTAACTCATTTTTGCCGTCAGCATTGCACAGCCTAAGTGATTTAGGAGCCTATGCCACATTCTCCCCCCAAGGGATTTAGGCACTTCAGAGCCTAAGTCCCTTGAATCGTCAATGAGATTTAGGCTCCTAAATCAGTAAGGCGTTACAGTGCTGAGCGCAGTGGTGCCTAAATGCCTTTTAAAAATCGGGGCCTAAGAACCTAAATCATTAACAGGATACATGGAGCCAAATTAGAAATTATAGATAAAATATATTTGAAAACCAAATATTTGGAAATCATTTCCTGTGTCACTTAACTGCCAGGGCCTGGCTTCATGGTTCCCTGTGACTCCAGTACATCACTAATCCCTAAAATGAGGATTCTCAAAGGAGGGGCCAAAACTAGCTATGAAGGCTTTCTTGGCAGGGCCTCATTGTTCCTCTCATTGAGCAAGCATGTCCTCCAGCGTGTTCCTGTATGCCATGCTCCTATACCAGATATGGACTGGCTACAGAGCCTCCCTGCGAGTGATACACACCAGATGTGTTCAGTATAAAATCCTTCAGTGCTCTGTCTGTATGGCTGAGTTTAGCTGAAATAAGGTACAGTAGAGCCTCGAACTGACCCGTCAACCACATCCCTCGTATGGAACCAGAAGTACGCAATCAGGCAGCCGCAGAGACGACAAAGCAAATACAGACTGTTAGACAGTGTTAATACGGACAGTGTTAAACGTAAATTACTAAAAAAATAAAGGGAGAGTCTGAGAGATTTGACAAGGTAAGGAAACGTTCTGTGCTTGTTTCATTTAAAGTAAGAAGGTTAAAAGCAGCATTTTTCTTCTGCATAAACAACGAGGAGGCCTTGTGGCACCTTAGAGACTAACACATTTATTTGGGCATAAGCTTTTGTGGGCTAGAACCTGCTTCATCAGATGCATGGAGTGAAAAATAAAGTTTCAAAGCTGTATTAAGTCAATGCTGAGTCTTACCACCTCCATTCCTGAGGTGCTGGTAATGCTGCGGTTCTACTGTATGCCACACACAACACCACCTAGTGGCTAACTAGTATAATACAATTTAGCATTTCATTTCATCTCCCTTTAAGTTCTACATTCCTACCATTTTACAAAATTTACTCTATCCCACTGGTTTTGAAGTTCAATATGGAACAATCTGTTAAGCGTCTCTGAGTTGTGTTGGTTTTCTAATTACATGTCCTGAATGCATAGCAACTTCGTCATCTGGCGATTCATTAGCTGCAATGACTGCTGTGGTCTGTTTCGAATCCTTGAGTCGTCTTGTTCTGCATCTGCCATCTGTAGAGTTGGCTCTGTTGATTGTTCTTTCTGAGGAACAGACTGTAGATGTCAACAGTTTCTGTTGAACTCTCCACTGTCAGTCTTGATTACATATGATCTGACCTGATTTTTTTTTTTTTTTTTTTTGACAGCTGGAAATGTCCATTTCCCCCTGCCCCCTTTCTTCCCCCCCAGATTGAGAGGAACGCGGTTACCAGGTTCTAGACTTGGCAGTTCTCTAATGAGTGACATCTGTTGTAAAAGTGTTTGCAAGCTGTCTTAGCCTTTTGTATCCAATTTCGCTACCTCTTCACGTCTGGCCCCTTTGGAGATAGATTCTTTCCCAAAGTTGGAACAGTAGTTTTGAGCTGTCTTCCCATCAGGAGGTGTGCTGGACTATATGCAGTAGCAGCTCTTGGTGTTGATCTGTAGCTCAGAAAAGGAAGGAAGGAATCTTCCCGCTGTAGGATTTTATTGGCTGTCTGTACAGCTCTCTCAGCCTCTCCGTTTGCTTGTGGGTAATGTGGGCTACTAGTAATATGATCAAAATCATATTTTGTTTGGAATGACTCACATTCTGCTGCAATGAATTGTGATCCGTTTCCCATGACGAGTTGTTCTGGAATACTGAAGTGAGCAAAAGGGCACTTTAGTTTTCTCAGCAACACTGCAACATGTTATATCTTTCAAGTACGTTATTTCTATTGGAAAAATAGTCCACGATGACCAGGTAATGATGTCCTCTGAATTTGCATAAATCTGCGGCTAGTCTCTTCCAAGATCTCTCTGGTGGAAGTGTTGTTATTAAAGGTTCTTTGTGTTGTGTTGTGTTGGTGTGTTAGTTCTGCAATGTTTGCATGCACATATTTCATTCTTTGTCCTTGCTGATGCCCAGCACAATATCGTCTGGTTGGCTGTTCACAGTATTTAGTTAATCCTTAATGTCCTTCGTGGATGAGGTTTAGGATTTCTCCTTTCATTTAGTTTAGAATTACGATGCAATTGCCTTTATTCATGTGTCCATTTGACTTGCTTAATTGTCTACGCACTGCAAAGTAGCCTCTTGTCATTTCCTTAGCATCCTTTAGATACTTGGGCGAGCCAGCTCCAGTGTAACTTAGAACTTCCTAAACTTGCATGTCTGCCAAGGCTGCTTTTTGTAGCTGGTGTAGTCCTTTTCTGACACTGGTCTGTATGCGTTCACAGCTTCCATGTACACCGTTACAGCATCTTTGAACTCACGGGTAGTTGAGTGCAAAGCTGCGCTCCGTGACAGAGTTCTGCAACGACCAGATTTTGCCCCAGAACTTATTAGCAATTGGGTTAAATCTCATTAACCTTATTGATAGACGTTAGCATCTTAGTGGTGCTTGATCCAGGACTTTTCCACTGATGAGGGTTACAGCAGTTTATGGTGTGTCGTCAGTGTAAACGAATCCAGTCCACACAGATAGCTGTAAAAGTTCTCCCGTGTCCATACGTTTGCCAGGCACTCCTTTTCAATCGGTGCATATTCTTTTTCTGCTTCTGTAAGTGTGCAAGAGTAAAATGCAACTAGCTTCCACTCAGAGCTGTGATGTGGCAACAATACCGCACCTAAGCCATTGCTGCCTGCATTGGCACTGACCCCGATTGTGGGTTTGTACACGTCATAGTACTTGAGAACTGGAGCTGTTGAGATCATTTCTCTTACCTAGTTGAAGGCAATGTCTTGATTTCCCTTTTTCCCCCCTCGGAACCAAGATGTGTTGGACTTTAACAGTTCATTCCGTGGTTTTGTCACTGTAGAAAGCTCTTGCAGGTTTTGACTAAGGTAATTTACCATGCCCAGTACATGTTTCTGTTCTGGTATATTCACTGGTGCATTCAGTTCTTGAATTGCTTTTACTTTCTCAGGGCTAGGACTGATTCCATCTTTTATTGTCTGTCCCAAAAACTTCATTTAGGGTAGGTGGAAAACGCACATTTCCATGTTTCGTTTGTGTCTAGACTGACTTATTAGCCCTTAGGACTTTGTTGATGGTTTCATTGTATTCTTCCATCGAACAGCCATACGGCAAAATATCATCCATGAAAACTACAACTCCATTTGTGTTCATTAACAGTTCTGCCATCTTTCTTTGGAAAATTTCAGGTGCACTGGTAATCCCCAAAAATAATCTTTTGAAAGCAAAATCTCCCAAAGGGTATGATAAATGTAGTTGGTTTAGCACTTTCTAGGGCTAAAGGGATTTGCCAGAATCCGCTCAAGGCATCCAGCTTGGAGAATATTGTAGCTCCTTTCACTTTGGAGAGGAAGACATCCAATGTTGCGAGGATATGTTGTTCTCTCACAACTGCGTCATTAAGTCTTTTCAGTTCCACACAGATTTGTATTCTCCCATTTTTCTTTATAACTGGTACCACTGGGGCACATCTTGCTGTTGGCTCAGAGATTGTCTCCATTATGCCAATCTGCTGCATTCTCGTTAACTCAGTTTCCACTTTAGGAAGTACTGGGCTAGGAATCCTCTGAGGTGTATGTACACTGTATGGTTCAGCATTGTCTTTTTAAGGTTATTTTTACTGGATCTCCTTTCAGAAGTCCAGTATCACCAAATATTCCATCCAGTTCTTCCACCTCTCTCACATGGCTGCCATGCTGTGGCTGAGATGGCTGTTGGTCCAGGGCCGGCTCCAGGCACCAGCTTAACAAGCAGGTGCTTGGGGCGGCCACTCCGGAGGGGGGCGGCACGTCCAGCTATTCGGCGGCAATTCGGCGGGAGGTCCTTCACTCCGAGCCGGAGTGAGGGACCCTTCGCTGAATTGCCGCCGCAGGGCGCGATCGCGGCTTTTTTTTTTTATTTATTTATTTGGGGGGAGGGGCTGCTTGGGGCGGCAAAAACCCTGGAGCCGGCCCTGTGTTGGTCTGTGATCCTTTTGATCACACGCACTCTGAATGCAAAGGTTTTGTCTTTGGCTTAAATTCTTTGCTAAATCAGTGCTTTCATATTTGTAAGGTGCTTTGAGATCCTTGAAAAGTACCAAATATTTGTATTACACAGCATAGATCATCAAACTCTGCCCTTGAGTAAATGTTTGCAACTCCTACTTAAATCAATGG
This sequence comes from Terrapene triunguis, assembly GCF_002925995.2. Classification (NCBI taxonomy): domain Eukaryota; kingdom Metazoa; phylum Chordata; order Testudines; family Emydidae; genus Terrapene; species Terrapene triunguis. The sequence goes on from NW_020665065.1 coordinate 12,440,605, forward strand.
GACTTGAGTATATTTATCTGTGGATCTGTGGTAATTCTAAGATACTTATCAGCTTGGTATCCAAGTGCCATACAAAAATAAGAAGTATCTTAGGTCAGAGTTTGGTGCAATATTTAGGAACAAGAGGATGAGGAGTTGAGGTTGCTGTGGCATTTCTTCGCTTGTATCCTTTAATGTCTCCGTCTCACCATTATTTTAACATCTATGTTGTGGTTATCAAAACTTCTTCATGTTTCTTTTAATCAACGAGCAAACAGGATGATGATGAAGGGAAATCGGTGCCACAGCTATGAACGAAACTTACCAGATGCAATTCCTACTGAGTCATTCCAAGCAGACGTTTTCATTGTTTATTTTGCAGGTTACCGTGTGTTTCAAAGCTGCAGTGGCAGTGCTGACACAGAATGTACACCGTGCGAGAGAAACACGTATACGGCGCTCTGGCACAGAGCTCGGCGCTGTCTTGCCTGCTCACCCCGCTGCAATACCGGTATGTCGAAGTGATTGCCTGGGATGCTTATCCCTTTGCCGGCTCTGTGTTGTTTTAGGGATGCTGACAATGAGAAGATAGATCTAAATGATACTCTAGAGGTGAAACTCACCTCTGTGTTGAGAGCCTACACAAAGGTGCCTGTGCACCGCTTAAGTCTCACTTCAGCTCTGTTGTGAAGGCAGCCGTGGCGCGTAGGCTTTGCACTGGGCATCTGCTCAGAGGTGAAGTTCATTCTAGATGAATAGCACAATCTAGAAGGAATTTATTACCTAGAAATGGTACTAGTGGTCTGCTCCTAGGCCGGTCTGGTGTCCGAGGGAGAGCCCTGGTGCTGCACTAGGATCATCTGAGCGGAGCCTCGGGGCCCCTCCTGAACAGCACTGTGACCCCCCAATGCGGCAGGTTGCAAGGCCCCTCACTCAGTTTTGCCCCCACCCTCTTGCCCTGGCTGCCCAACGGCAGTGCTGAGGAGCAGCAGCACTGCCCACTCAGGTTTGGCTCCATGGCCTCTCCATCATGATGGGCGGGGCCAAAACTGAGTGAGTGGCATTGCCACTTGGCGCACAGGGGCCGCAGTGCTGATCAAGAGGGGCTGTGGGGCCGCGTGCCTGCTCCCAACCTGAGTGGGCCATGGAGCAGCTGACGCTTCTCCTCCTTCCCGCTGCTGTGAGGCCAGCTCCTACACCAGGGCTCCTCCCCGGGGGCCTGCCCAGCCTCATCCCACTTCCAGCAACTGCTGAGCCCTCAGGACTCGCTCAATGACAATCTCAAGACTGCTACAACTATGGGGAGCGGTGGTGAGGTCCCGTGCAGGGGAGCCCAGCCAGGAGAGGGGCAGTGGGGAACCCTGACGAGGGTTGGGGGAGGACATGAGGGGGTTCAGCTATGTGTACCATGTGAAAAATGTCTGGGTGGCCCTTTCAAAGCACCATTTTAAATGGTATATTTTCCTCTCTCCGTGAGGTATATTTTCAGCTGTTCTGGGTCCTGTCCTCTCTTTATATTGAAAACTGGGTAATCAGAGGCCCAAGAGCTTAGATTTATGGCTGCAGTTCAACTGTGGGGATCCACATCTAAGTGCAAATTTTGCAAATGCAAATTGTGCTGGTACAAGGGAGGTCACTCTTCAGAAAATGTGCACACAACGGCAAAACTCATCACAAAATCTCTTCCTTTGAAGAGGAATCTAAGCCTGCTGGTCACCTGCTGCAAAATAATTGACCTTCACTTGCATTCTGTACTGACAGTAGTGAGGACTGTCACTTTAATTCTTCCTTATAGCATCACAACTTGCTTTATTGTTTTTGGCATTAGGATTCGTGCAGACTCAAGAATGCACAAGGACCCAAGACCGAATCTGCAGCTGCCCAGCCAACACCTACTGTGCTTCAAACAAAAGTCACGGTCGCTGCCTGGTTTGTAAAGCACACAAGACATGTAGAAAAGGCTATGGCGTTTCCAAACCAGGTAAATTAAGTTTGAATGAGCAGTTTCCATGTACCAAGAATTATTGGATGAAGTGTGAGTATTTTTGCTACTTGTCTGCCCATAAAAATAATTGCTGATCCACCCTGCACACTATACATTACAGAAATATTTTCCTCCGATCGCCTAAATTACTTTCTTAGGTATTTCTAGTGCACCCATCATAACAGTGTCTATGCACCAAATACAGCATTAAGAGTCACAATAGAGTTGTCTGGGTGGGGGAAGGATATATGGTCCCCTCTTCTCACAGTTGCGTGTTTCAGTAAAGCTCTCCCTATCTCTCTCCACTCTTTGCTTTATTATTTTGCTCTGTTTTGTGATTTGCTCCATGTGTGTGACTCATAGAACCATAGAACTGGAAGGGACCTTGAGAGGTCATCTAGACCAGTCCCCTGCACTCATGCCAGGACTAAGTATTATCTAGAGCATCCCTGACAGGTGTTGTCTAACCTGCTCTTAAAAATCTCCAATGATGGAGATTCCACCACCTCCCCAGGCAATTTATTCCAGTGTTTAACCACCCTGACAGTTAGGAAGTTTTTACTAATGTCCAACCTAAACCTCCCTTGCTGCAATTTAAGCCCATTGCTTCTTGTCCTATCCTCAGAGGTTAAGAAAAACAATTTTTCCCCCTCCTCCATGTAACAACCTTTTATCATGTCCCCTCTCAGTCTTCTTTTCCAGACTAAACACACCCAATTTTTTCAGTCTTCCCTCACTGGTCATGTTTTCTAGACCTTTAATCATTTTTGTTACTCTTCTCTGGACTTTCGCCAGTTTGTCCACATCCTTCCTGAAATGTGGCACCCAGAACTGGACACAATACTCCAGTTGAGGCCTTATCAGCACGGAGTAGAGCGGAAGAATTACTTCTCGTGTCTTGCTTACAACAGTTCTGCTAATACATCCCAGAATGGTGTTCACTTTTTTTGCAACTGCGTTACACTGTTGACTCGTATTTAGCTTGTAGTCCACTATGACCCCCAGATCCCTTTTCTCAGTACTCCTTCCTAGGCAGTCATTTCCCATTTTGTAGGTTTGCAACTGATTGTTCCTTCCTAAGTGGAGTACTTTGCATTTGTCCTTATTGAATTTTATCCTGTTTAGTTCAGACCATTTCTCCAGTTTGTCCAGATCATTTTGCATTTTAATCCTATCCTCCAAGGCATTTGCAACCCCTCCCAGCTTAATATTATCCACAGACTTTGTAAGTGTACTCTCTATGCCATTCTCTAAGTCACCGATGAAGATACTGAACAGAACCTGACCCAGAACTGATCCCTGCGGGACCCCACTTGTTATGCCCTTCCAGCATGACTGTGAACCACTGATAACTACTCTCTGGGAATGGTTTTCCAACCAGTTTTGCACCCACCTTATAGTAGCTCCATCTAGGTTGCATTTCCCTAGTTTGTTTATGAGAAGGTCACGCGAGACAGTATCAAAAGTTTTACTAAAGTCAAGATTTACCATGTCTACCTCTTCCCTCCTCCCCTCCCCCACAAGGCTTGTTACCCTGTCAAAGAAAGCTATTAGGTTGGTTTGACACATTTTGTTTTTGACAAATCCATGCTGACTGTTACTTGTCACCTTATTATCTTCTAGATGTTTCCAAATTGATTGCTTAATTATTTGCTCCATTATCTTTCCAGTTACAAAACTTAAGCTGACTGGTCTGTAATTCCCATGGTTGTCCTTATTTCCATTTTTATAGATGGGCACTATATTTGCCCTTTTCCAGTCTTCTGGAATCTCTTCTGTCTTCTATGACTTTTCAAAGATAATTGCTAATGGCTCAGATATCTCCTCAGTCAGCTCCTTGAGTATTCTAGGATTTCATCAGGCCCTGGTGACTTGAAGACATCTATCTTGTCTAAGTAATTTTTAACTTGTTCTTTCCCTATTTTAGCCTTTTCTAAGCCTACCTCATTTTCACTGGCATTCACTGTTAGATGTCCAATCACCACCAACCTTCGTGGTGGAAACCGAAACCTTTCCACATTTTCTGTTATTTTCCCCCCTCCTCCCTCCCATGAGTAACGGGCCTACCCTGTCCTTGGTCTTCCTCTTGCTTCTAATGTATTTGTAGAATGTTTTCTTGTTACTCTTTGTCTCTAGCTAGTTTGATCTCATTTTGTGCCTTGGCCTTTCTAATTTTGTCCCTACGTACTTGTGTTATTTGTTTATATTCATCCTTTGTAATTTGACTTAGTTTCCACTTTTTGTAGGACTCTTTTTTTGATGTTTAGATCATTGAAGATCTCCTGGTTGAGCCAGGCCGGTCTCTTGCCATAGTTCCTATCTTTTCTACACAGTGGGATAGTTTGCTCTTGTGCCCTTAATAATGTCTCCTTGAAAAACTGCCATCTGTCTTCTATTGTTTTTCCCCTTAGACTTGCTTCCCATGGGACCTTATCTACCAACTCCCTGAGTTTGCTAAAGTCTGCCTGTTAGCATTAGGCCTGTATGCTGCTCAAATCCCACTTATGATCTCAAAACAGGGCGTAGGGTTGATTTAGGTGAAGAATAAATCTTGTGGTGGCCCACTGCACAGTGTACACGAGTGAATTTCACCCTGCTATAGATGATTCTGCATTTTCCTAGGATCCTATGACCGTGTAGCTGTCTCGAGATGGCTTAAAAATCTCGAACAGGTGAATTTATTTCTGCAATCCTGTTTTCAGTGGGAGTTCTTCCTGAGTCAGGATGGAGTAAAAATGACAATATTGTAGTTTCCACACAGGTATCATGTCACCCATCAGTAAAATGTAGCCACATCTTGGGTGGAAGATGGCAGTCACAACTGTTATTACATTTATTTATAAAGTGCCTATTACCATGGTATCTGCAAAGCAACACTACCCTGTGGTTCAGGACAAAAAGTGAAGAATACCTAACACGATAAAAAATTCAGGGGAAATTTTAGATTAGTCAACTGTAATTACTAAGGAGAAGTCATGTGGCCAGGACTCTGGGGCTAACACACTTATCTTGTCAAAGCTTCCAGGGGATGTTTAATGAGCCCAACCTGAGAGATGGCACATCCAGCAGCACAATGCCCCTAAAACCATATTGAATATTTTAATATTCTTTTAGGGCGAAATTCATCCCTGTGCAGAGGGCCAGCTCAAGGCCTATGAATGACTTAAGTCCTGTTTTTTGAATGATTAAGTGATATGTGAGCCTTGTGCTGTCTCTGCACAGGGAAGAAATTTCATTCTTAATGATTGAAATGTTAATGTTTCTAGAATGGCGACATTCATTATTTTTAATAGTGACTTGCACTATAGTGCCTTCCGTGTCTGCTGCTGCGTGTTTTGCTGTGGGCTGCATTGTTTTAAGTGGCATTGAAGTATGACTGTGGGATGTAGTACATGACTCTTAAACTGTACGTTCCCCAGCAGCTTCGTATTGCAGAGCTTTTGTTTCATTCTGTAACCTTCCTTCCTCGTGCCAGGCAGTGGAAAGGGCTTGTGGTTATGATCCTGTCTCTACTTGTGAAATATGCGTCCTCCAAACACTATTTGGATTGCATCAAGGTTTAGATGGTATTTTAAATTTTGTGCCTACGTTCATTGGCCCCAGAATGGTGGTGAATATACTGATGTGAAGAAAAAGCATCATACCCAGAGGCTGCTGGAGAGTGGGGACTAATTTTTTACGGTTGCCAACCATTGCAGTCCTTATTCAAGTAAAACTCCATTGACTGGATTAGGAGTTTTGCCTGATTAAGGATTGGCAAAGACTGCAGGGTTTGGCTTTTAATGCCATGTTTTAACTGTTCCAGTTGATTCCAAGTAACCCTTTGAAAAAATACCGTAGCCCTCAAGGGCATAGAAATAACAGCCCAATTAATCTTTCCTTCTGTAACTGGGCAGCATGTGGGATGCTTGGCTGGGAGGCTGTCAAAGCTAGCGCTTTTGTTTACGGTCTCCATAACATTTCCAGGATCTGTATGACCCACCTAAAACTTATGATTCACTTGGCATTTCTCAACAAGTGACTAACTGGCAACATTTGGAAATATTTGTTTAAAGGAACGAACATTACGAATAAAGACTGTTTCCCCTGCCCCCCCGGCACTTTTTCAGATGAAGAATCCTCAACTGCCTCCTGCAAACCGCACAGAGTGTAAGTTCCCGATTTGCCCTTTCTCATTTAACAAGACATCAGCCTGTAATTGTGTCCGGGGGTGGTTTTGGTTTTAAACCCTCCTCTTGTTTCTTGCAGCTGTCAATCAGTGTCTGTTGAAGGAAGCAGCACAAGTGACACCGTCTGCAGTGACTCCGAGGTAGATGTGGCTGTCATAGCGACATCTCCTCACACCACCACACCCAGCACTGGCCAGCTTACAGCAGAAAGCTCCGTTTCTGGAACCAACGAAATAAAAACCAATGCCGTCCAGCGAGGCCTTTCTCCTGATGTGTCTCAGACCATTGGTGAGCTATTGATTAAGTTCACGTTTTTTCTGTTCAGGAAGTGAGGTGATGCATAGGTGTTTCTTTGCTGATCGCTTATGAAATCATTTGCAAATGCAAACTCGCAATGCTTACATTCCGTTGGAGGAGTTCAAAAGGGCTTGCTTAGACTGGTTTGTACTTTTCTCCCCCCCCTCACCCCCCCAAAATATTTACCCAGCTCTAGCACACTGCAGCTCTCTTGTGACTTGGCAAATTTCCCCCGGGGCCCAGTGTCAGGTTATGTGCTGTGTCTCCTGAGAGATGCAGCCCCAGAGGAGCAAGTGCAAAGGTGTAATTCCTAGAGTCTGGGCTGCCAAAATCGCCTCTGGCTTAACAAGCCTCCTGGGAGTCATTCTGATGTCTGGCAGTCTTACCCAGGCTGCCTATGAGCAGCTCAGACTCTCCATAGTATTGAACGTCGTGGGGATGCTCTCTCCTTCTCCTGGCATACCTTTTACGCTGAGGTCTGTGTGTGTATAAGGGGCAACATAGGGTTGCTTATGTCAGCCCTATGCTTCTCCTGCACCTGGGGAATTCTCCTCCTGGCCCATTGTGGCTCCCTGCTGGGCGGTGTGTGGGCCAGAATCCATCCCTCACTTTTCAAAATTATGGGAAAGTCCAAATTAATGAGGCAAGTGAGATCAAAATAAGATCTTTTGTATCTATCAGCCAAAAACCAACGCTCACTGTTAAACTTAGATGCACAACTGATGTGTGTGATATTTAACTTTTATAGCAAAGGAGAACAAAAAAAATAAATAAAAAATCATGTTTTTACCAGTGCAGCTTAGATCTGTCCGCCAAATTATTTCTCTTGTTTTCTCTAGGTATAATAATAGGATTGACGTTTCTAATACTCGTCGTAGTTGCAGGGGTTGCCTGTTGCATTGTTTCTAGAAAAAAAGGTAAGATTAACGGAGTGAAAATAACACAGATGAAATTAAATGAATAATAAGCTTAGATATACAAATGCTAGTCTCCTAGCCACAATATTCAATATGTATTTGGGGTGAAATTCTTCCCTGCATGGAAGGCTGGCATGAGACCTGTGCACCGCTGAAGCCCCATATAATCCCTCGTATCTGGGACACAGGCCTGTAAGCCTCCAGTGTTCCCGTGAAATCAAGCACCTGTGCAACAAAAACTGCCACTGCAGTTTGTAAAGTATTTTGTGCTGCGTGATATAATTACACGACATTATTAATTGTTATTTTACTTAATTATTATGGCTATGATTTTGATTGTGATCAGCACTCTTTGTCCTTTCCGCTAGAGAATGCTGATTATTTAATTCAGTTGATTTTTTGAGAATCCCCTTTGTCTACTGCACCTGTCCCAGACTCTAGCCACATTGCAGAGTGACTATAAAGCAAATGTTTGATAACATTTTAAAACCGGGTACACAACCAGGTCTGCTCCACCCACAGATGATACAAGAACAAAATAAAATGCAGACCCCTTGCAGGCAGCATATCCCCGTTTAGTTAAAGTGCAGCTCTTTTGGAATTGATAGTATTTGGTGTTTTGTTTTTAATTTTAACTTTCTTTTCTCACTTGCAACCTGATTTGGTTCTTGTCCAATTGAAGCTCCAGATTTGGTGAGTATCAGTTCATCCCTTCTTCCCTGCTGCCCCTTTTCATTAATTAATGTTTTATAAATTCATGCAAGATCAATATCTGTTAATATGATAAAAATGAATAGCTGAAAAATATAGCTGGAGAGATAAGGGGAGCGGGTTGCCCCCTGAACAAGTTAGAGCCTCAGATGCACCAGTTTGCAATGGCCTTGTGGTGGTCAGTATGCCAGTGGGATCACCAGGGGATCACTAAAGGTTTCTTGAGGGCCGCTGAGAACAGACCTAGGACATAAGGGGTCAGACCATCACCTGGTGTAAATTGTTGTGGCTCCATTGACATCAGTGAAACTATGCCAATCGGCAACCGCTGAGGATCTGACCCAACCATGCTTTATTTCAAGCTACTATCTTCTTTTCTGGTTAAAAGTTTCACAAAATTTGACCTTTTGCCATTTTCTGTAACCGTCCCAACCCTTCTTGTGTCCTCAGAAGCAGCCTGACAAGAGGCCACGCGATTCAGGAGCACAGAGCGCCAGTAGTCCTAAGCAGGAGGAGCAGCATCTCTTGGAAACTCCTGGGTCAAGCAGCAGCTCTTTGGACAACACCGCTTCAAGAATCAGTGTCATAAGTATTAAGAACACAGAAAAGAAAGAAACCGAGGGAACTCAGCAGAGCCGTATGACCTCAGGAGGTTGTAATCATCACAGTGGAGCCAGACCCGGCTCTGCAAGCTCAGGTAAGAGTCTGTCGAAAGGTGAACACCAGAGCCCTCCGGTATTTTATTATCATCCTTTTTTAACCGAGAGAGTGCCACAAATGTGAATAGAATTTTAAGATCCAAGACAAGCGGTGGGAGTGTATGGAGACGGTCGATGAGAAGGAGGGACTGCTTGAAGAAATAGGATTGGGAGACTAGAGACGCCGGACAGGTGTGGACAGAATGTTGTGGGCTGTTGCTCCTTTGGGCTGAGCAGTTAGCCAATATCTGGGGCCCTTGCAGGTTTGTTTCTGTTAGGAAGAGAAATTGATGATACGAGTCAGCGTTTTCTTGGATGCAATCCTGTTTATTGAGGAAAAATGTACACAAAGTCCTGTCTCCCTGAACACACTAGGATCAAACGATAGGCAGTTTCCTTGTTCGCCATTTCCAAGTCTGCCCCTTCAGCCATTTCCATGCCCAACAAGTTCTGTCCCTGTTCCCTCTCAGGGCCATGCTCACAGCCGCCTCCCTCATTGTCTGCCGGCTTTCTCCTAAAAACACCCACCCCCACACCCACCCACCTTCAATCAATATTCTAGCAGGGAACCCCTCAGATCACATGGCTTAGCTAATCAGGCTTCGCCATGTGGCCTAGTGCCTTGGGTGGTAGCCTCCTATTGTTTCCAGCTATCACTACATAAAGGGACATTTAATTGCTCCTTCCATTTAGCCTGAAAGAAGGGGACCCATTAGCTTTTAACCATGTCCTTGGTTGTGTATATAGCAAAGTACGGCTTGTTGGCAGACGTTAACATCTTCCAGAAAAAACACAGGCAAAGGGGGCAGCATAACTGTAGGTATTAAACTGCTGAGAGTGGGAAAAGGAGACAAGGGGGCAATAAAGCAAGAAGACTGGGAAGAGTATAGGGAATAAGATGGGGAGTAGGGGGGAAAATTCAACAAATATCCAGGGAGTCAAAAATGATCCAATGACTCTGAATGTTTTTTGTTGCCCCAATATCTTTACGGATTATATCCAAAGAATCAGTGTTAAAAGAACATTAAGGTTGCAAGGGCAAGCACTCAGCAGTTAGGAAATTCCAGAATTAAGGTTGCTTGTGCAGAATTAAGGTTTCCCTAACCTAATTATTGAAAACAGTGGAACTATTTTAGCTGAAATTTCCCCCCAAAATTCAGCCTGGGGCAGACGCGTGGCATGAAAATTTTAGTCCAAACAGTTAAAGCTTGGCAAAGCTATAAGCCACTGAAAACAGGACCTTCTAATGGAAAGTGTTTTGGTAACCTTGACTCTAGGGGTGTGTCTACAGCAAACAAACAGCCACGGCTGATCTGTGCCAGCCGGCTTGGGCTTAGGAACTGTTTAATTGCTATGTAGCTGTACAGGCTGGGGCTGCAGCCCGGGCTCTAGGACCCTGCAAGGTGGGAAGGTCCCAGAGCTCTGGTCGAGCCTGAACATCTGCACTGCAGTTAAGCAGACTCTTTGCCTTAGCCCTGCGAGTCTAATTCAGCTGGTTTGGACCAGCCTCGGGTATTTAATTGCAGTGTAGACGTACCCTAGGTGGTGCTACCAACTCTGCCTATAGTAAGAGAAGGAAGGAGATTCAATCTACATAGTCTGTTTTAAAACTTACAATTTTTTTCTTAAGTCATTAAACTGGATAAAGAATCTTATCCTGCTGTGAGTTTCACTCTTCCACTTTTCATTTGTTTTGTTTTCTGTTTGTTTCACAGAGCATTCTGCTAGTGGAGGAACGCAGGTGAACGTAACTTGTATTGTTAACCTGTGTAATTCAAACCACAACCCACAATTTCCGGAACCGACCACTTCAACCACCACGGATTATGAAAATGTTCCCTACTGCACTCCAACAGAGGAAGAAATTCCCCTTTCTAAAGAAGAAAACCCCTTGAAAAGAAAATCTGAAATTCAAATCTCAGTGGAAGCTGCAGATAGTTTACCTCCAAGCTTACTGTTTCCAGACGGAAAGCCATTTCCTCTGAGTGTTCAAGATGCAGGGATGAAAAATAGCTAAAGAAGATGACAGATCAGATATTGACCAATAAAACTCTAAGCAGCTTTTGATCTGCTAAAATAAACAATGGGTTAAGAATAGCATTCTTATGGAGACTTAAAATCTAAAATGTATAAAGATATGGAGGGATGCCGAGCCCTTTAAAAATGTTTTAACCCTCTGATATGTAATGGCTTTAAAAGTTGAAGGAAAATCTTTGCAGAAGTCAGTGTTATTTTTAAAAGCATTCTTTTTCTTTTCAATTTAGTAGTTTATCCATCAAATTGTCACGTGCTTCCTTCTGTCATGCCTTTACCACATATCTTGATCCTGGCCTAGAGGGATCTCCTCTGCAGCTGAAAAGGAAGTGTATTCAGTCTTTGTGCTCATTCAGTCATCTGCTGAGTCTGCCTCCAGGATGCCATTTAGGGATAATGATGGGATTTTTGATTCTCACATCCCATCGGCTAAGAACGGGACTAAGACCAGCATTCCATGAGAAATGAGTTAGTGACCAGCCATCCAATGCTATTGATTTAGTCTCATGTGTTTATGGCAACAAATTATACCATTTCCCATCTGATCCACCCACCTCTCAAAAATATTCACTTTTTTTTAAGGGATGTATGCTTCAGATCTTTCCTTCTGTCCTTGATATTTTTTGCTGCTGTTTTCTCTCTTTCTCTCTCATACCGTGGAGGCATATCTGTTCTCTAAGATTTATGTGTATTAGAGGGTAAAATCGTCTACATGAGCTTTTATACTAGATTACAACTCTTCTATTCAACAATAGCAAAAAAATGCACTTATTTTTGTGCCAGCTGTACATATTTAATATACTTTTTTTAAAAGAAATATATTTTAAGTAGAACCTGTTACATTGAAGTAGGTAATTGTCAATCTAAGGGCTGTCATCTTTGTGCCATGGTTGATTTAATGCTGTTAGCTGGCTGACTCTTACGTCATTTCTTGAGGTCTGTCGGAGAGAACTGTGCGTGCCAAATATTTTCCTCTACATTTCAATTAATAACGGTGAAGACAAATATGTATCTCATCCTGGTTGACCCCAGGAAACGGTGAAAGGCTGAATGGAATGAAACCTCAGAACCACAAAATCAGCTGTTTGTGATTATATTGTTCTCTAGTAGCTGATCTGCGAGGAGATTGTACTCCCTACTGACAACTAATGGAGACTTTTCTTTAGCGCCGGTGGCAGAAGTCTGCGCTTTTGAAGCTCAAATTAACCAGCAACTGTGGTGTCTGCATTCAAACATAAATTTGTTACAAAGTGCCTGAGTCAGATTCCAGCTGACTCAGATTCAGGCTAAGTCAAACTGGGGTCTGAATTCTGTCCTTATTAAAACACCTGCAAATCTTATTGGAGCTGTTCAAGAGTAACATAATGCAAAATTTATTCCAGAGGCTTTAGGCTGAAGAAGAATGCCTTTACGTAGCTTTCATTCAACAGCTGCTGAAGAGCAAGTATGCTTTACACTTTCACCTAAACTTTCAGGATTATCCTCTGTGGCTGTGGAGGTTAGAGGTGAAACATGCTGAACTATATTTTAACTTGCATTTGAGAGTATGCTCTGAAATGACTTAGCATATGGAAACACTGAAATTAATCCAAAACCACAGAATTTATGCTTAATAGGACTTGATTGCACAGCAGGCTCTTTCCCGCAATGTGCTGAACATCTGTTGCTCATCACGTCCAAGAACTGGGTCTGTATTGAAACAGCAGCCCAAAGGAAAAATCAGGGGTTCAGCCATGGCAGTTAATTTTATGGGCTCTTCATATTATGGTGGCAGAAAAATCCTATGTATTCATGTAAATATTATCAAAGCAATTTTTTAACCTGTTCATAGCTGTGTATAAAAAAGTAAAACTGGTTTTATTTTTATAATTTATGTATGACTTGAACTCTCCTGTTCTGTTCTTTCTATTAAACAAAATGCCTTTACGTTTTCTTTGTTTTAAAAAAATTAAAAAACCTACTATTTGTTGATTTCATTTGCATCCCCTTAATTTCTGTATCCAAAACATTACTTTTGGCTCTTTTTATCATTATTGCCTAACTAAAGCAGGTTTGATCGAGTTCTTCTTCGAGTGCTTGCTCATATCGATTCCAGTTAGGTGTGCGTGCGTGACGTGTGCACGGCCTTCGGAGAATTTTTACCCTAGCAACACCCGGTGGGTCGGCTGTTGAGCCCCCTGGAGTGGTGCCTTCATGGCGCTCGATATACGCTGAGAGCGGGATCGGTGCCGCGGCTCGACCGACAGTGCCGATGGGTGTATTAGAGCCGGCTTGCCCCGGGACTGTGCCGCACGTACAGGAACCGGTGCCTTGGAATGAGGCTGAGGGGATGCCAATGCTGTCATGGCAATAAGATCCCATGCAGCTGCAAAGGTATCCGGGGTGGATGGCAACTGGACCTCAATCATGCTCCGTGTCTGGGAGTCCAGAGGCACCGGACTTGACGGCTCTCCCCTCGGGGCTGGAGTCAACGGTGCCGAAGCTGTAGACTGTGCCCCTAGACGCTCCCCTGCGGGACGCGTCTCCATGGGGGGTTCCAGAGAGGCTGGTCTCTGAGGAGGTGGGCTACCCTTTTCCGGCTTCCGGTACTGTTTCTGGCCAGGAGAATGGGAGCGGTGCCGGGGAGCGTCGGAGCTGTGAGTCTCGGTCAGAGTCCAACCGCGGTGCCACTCCAACCGCTGCCGCCGGGGCGCGCTGCGCACTGAGGTGCTCAGTGCCAGATCTTGGCGCGCTGCAGGAGGCTGAGGACTAATGGCCGCCTCCATGAGGAGCTGTTTTAAATGAAAGTCCCGCTCCTTCTTAGTCCGAGGACTAAACCCTTTGCAGATCCTGCACTTGCCTGAGGTGTCTGGGGGAGTCTCATCAAGCAGACAAGCGTCATGGGGGTTGCCCGTTGGCATGGGCTTAGAGCAGGAACCGCAGGGCTTAAATCCCAGAGCCTTGGGCATGAGCCCAAGAGAAAAATGGGGAAGGGGGGGGAACCCAACCTGGGGGGGAACCCAACCCTACTAATACTAGTTATAACTATCAACAACTATAACTATTGATTGTAAACTGTGCTAGGGAGAGTGGAGAGCAGCGAAGCAGGACTCCACCGTTCCAACGACCATCACGGGCCGTAAGAAGGAACTGAGGAGGTGCTGGGTTGGCTGGGGTATATATCGAGCGGCAGGAAGGCGCCGCTCCAGGGAGCTCCACAGCCGACCCACCGGGTGTTGCTAGGGTAAAAATTCTCTGATAGCCGTGCACGCGGTGCGCACACACCTAATTGGAATGGATATGAGCAACACATGTCGAAGAACAACAGTTACAAAGGTGAGTAACTGGTTTTTTTCAGTCTCATCTACCACTTTCTAAATGTTGGTACTAGTTTAAAATGAAGTAGGATGTAGTAAAAAGCCATTCATCTTGAATTTAAGAGAAGATGAGTGAAGCTGCGATCCTGCAAGCTGTTCTGTGCCCTATTCCTACCCAAACTCCCATTGACTTCCGTGGTGGACGTGTGTAGCTGTGTGGAACTCATTGCAGGATGAGGGGCCTTAGTGATTATATCAAAAGATACAGTGTATGGAATGGTGCACAAAAATCCCAATGTCCTGTACTGCATGTAAACAGGCCTATATAAATATTTATTACAGCCAACTCTTGATGACTGGCCTACAAAGAGGCTGCAAATCCTTATGCTACTGCCACCTTGTGGAGAATCTCCTTTTATTTCCTGTTGGAGAGGTCTGTGCTTTTACGGGTTTAAGAACCAGAATTCTATTTCCTGCTTCTCGCAATGTTGATCAACAGAAAGTTGTCCCTATGTATATGGCCACAACAAATTGTTACAAAGGGTCACTGCCCCGTAAGACTGATTTACATGTAAGTTACTTAGGAGTGTCATAAAGAGTTACTTGCTATATTTTATCTGAAATTGAAATTTTACAGGAGTTACCAGTTGTGCTATGGGTTACTCTTTTAAGATTCAGTCCTGCAAAGTGCTGAGCAATATGGCCTGATTCAGTAAAGTACATGTTTAACTATAGGCTCATGAGCAGTCTCATTGAAAGTCGTGGGAGTCTCTGTTGTCTTCAGCAGGCATTGAATAATGCCCTTAGTGTTTTGTTTGGGGGACGATGGAGGAAATATCCTTTCAATACAAAGCCATGCTAAAGTAGGGTTTCAACCATTATCAGATATTAACCTTTTGTTTCACTTGTTTTCTTGAGGACACATTATTGTGTCTAAAACATGTGCCTTATGTGGCATCTATTGACTCATGACCATTATCAAATCAAGAGCTATTAAGGAACATTTGATCATACTGAAAATCTTTTGAAGCAAAAAAACATACTTTCACTCACTTTTTAAATTGTATCACATTGTGTGGTGGCCTCCCTTACAAATAAAATTTACCCTGCATTTTCCATGGCTATCCTTTGTCCTTGAAATGTAGGTGGTTCCACTGGTACACTCATTGATGAACATCTCTATTACACACTCAATGGTCTACAACTCACGTGATAAGGGTATATGCCTCTGGTACACACTTAGTGGTTGCACTGGGTGAGTTCCTGTTGTCTGGGACTTGCAATATTTATTAATTTTTTCTAATGTGCCAGCTGCTGGAGTCATAGAATCATTGAACTTGAAGGGACCATGAGAGGTCATCTAGTCCAGTCTCCTGCACTCAAGGCAGGACTAAGTATTATCTAGACCATTCAAGACAGGTGTTTGTCCCACCTGCTCTTAAAAATCTCCAGTGATGGAGCTTCCACAACCTCCCTAGGTAATTTATTCCAGTGCTTAACCACCCTGACAGCTAGGAAGTTTTTCCTAAATGTCCAGCCTAAACCACCCTTGCTGCAATTTAAGCCCATTGCTTCTTGTCCTATCCTCAGAGGTTAATAACAGTTTTTCTCCTCCTTGTAACAACCTTTTGTGCACTTGAAAACTGTTATCGTGTTCCCTCTGTCTTCTCTTCTCCACACTAAAGAAACCCAATTTTTTCAATCTTCCCTCATAGGTCATGTTTTCTTGACCTTTAATCATGTTTGTTGGTGTTCTCTGGACTTTCTCCAATTTGTCCACACCTTTCCTGAAATTTGGTGCCCAGAACTGGACACAATACTCCAGTTGAGGCCTAATCAGCATGGAGTAGAGCGAAAGAATTACTTCTCGTGTCTTGCTTACAATATGCCTGCTAATACATCTCAGAATGATGTTTGCTTTTTTTGCAACAGTGTCACACTGTTGACTCATATTTAGCTTGTGATTCAGTATGACCCCCAGATCCCTTTTCGCAGTACTCCTTCCTAGGCAGTCATTTCCCATTTTCATGTGATAACATCAGAATCTTGAGCTTTCATTGATAAGTAAGAGTATTGTTACCCTTATGGGTGGGAGACCAGCTTGAAAATGGGAAATGGAAGGGCTCAAAAACCAAAGAGAAAATAGATCAACAAACCACGCTATTATGTTTTAAAATCTCATTATATTTAAGCCAGTCTGATGATGATGGGGAGGGGGGGGGGGAGTATGATGACTCTATGATGTCTGAATGCTTGGTGATGACGGTGGCACTGTAGTGGGTGCACACCTGTGGGCTGCACACACCGCTCGCTGCAATGCATGGTGGTAGGGTGACCAGATGTCCTGATTTTATAGGGACAGTCCTGATTTTTGGGTCTTTTTTCTTATATAGGCTCCTGTTACCCCTCACCCCCTGTCCAGATTTTTCACATTTGCTGTCTGGTCACCCTACATGGTGGTGTATGGCCAGGGGGAGGCACAAGGCACCTGGGTGGGCCAGGAGGTGGCCAAGCCCCACCATTCTCTCTAACCCCAGGGCTCACTGGAAAGCCGCCGGGCTCAAAAGGGCTGCAGCGGGGCAGGTGTTTTCCTTACAGGGGCCTCGCTGGGCTCAACGTTCTGCCAGGCCCGGGGGGGGGCGGGGACGACGAGCGATTGCTCGGCCCTCTACAGGCAGGCGGCCCCATCCGTTAGCTCCGGCTCGATTGGCGCAGGCTCCGGCTCACTCACTCGCAGGCCCTGCTCCCAGAGCGCCATTGAGGGGACAGGGAGCGAGGCAGGTACCTGCGGGGGGCGGGGGGAGGCGCCGCTAACGGCTTCGGGGAGCGGGCCGCGGGGGATGCTGCCTGGGCTCCTGTCCCTGTGAGTGACCCCCCCCCAGGCGCCTGGTCTTCAGAGAATGACCCCCCCCACCCCGGGTCCGCGCCCTGAGTGACCCCCCCCACACCCCGGCCCCCCTTAGCTCCCCAGGGGCCTGGCCCGTAGAGAGTGGCCCCCCAACTTCTCCCTTAGCTCCCCTGGCTCTCAGAGTGACCCCCCCCCGGGGTCTGGCCCTGGCTGTGATTCTCTGGCTCCCTTGCTGGGCCCTGGCACCACTGCCCCCTGTTACCCCTCCCTCCAGCTGCCCCCCCAGAAGCGCCCTCATAGTGACCCTGTCACCCCAGCCTCCTGGGGCAGCCCCTGCTGTGCTCTTAGCAAGGTGACCTTTCCCTGCCTCATGCCAGTAGCACCCACCCGTTCCTAGGGGTTTACTGCTGTCTGCTCCCCAAACAATGCCCCCACCCACCCACCCCCTCGGACTGTGTAGCCAGAGTCCAGCAAGGTATTCACCCCCTCAATAACCCCTTACACTGACCCGGCCTGCCTTTACCAGGGGGCAGGCTCTGCCAGCCCACTCACCCCAGTAATCCTATCCCGCTGGGCCTGTGCCACTGGTTTAAAAGTCCCCTTCTCGCCAAAGAGTCCTCAGGAGGTTTCTGAGAATTCTTGACGCATCCTCCCATCCTTTCTTAATACAGCCCCCACTCCTCCAGCCTTTCCTGATAAATGTTTACTCACTTTTGTTTAGTATTTTTCAAGTCAGATTGTATATATCCCACGGTGAATTTAAACTAAGGTCAGAATTTACTTGAGTTTAACTCAACTATGATGACTTGCAGAAATGTGTCTTTTCCTTTTCACGTGATCCTGTTTTTTGATAACATATCCAGTCCATCTTAACGCTGTCTCAAGGTTTTCATCTTGATTTTGCATCTACAGTTCTCTCTGAAGGGTGGAGTGGGAAGGATAGGGATATTGCTTACATGTTGGTTAAAACTTTTATTTTGTTAGTCATAGCTAAAATGTCAATTTCAACTAAAAGTGAAAGGTGGATGCCAGTATCGGCTGTGTGAAAGACAAGACTTTAGTTTGTGGAGTGTAGCTAGCATTGCCTGTGAAAACTATTAAAGGAGCTTTAAGTCAAAAGATCTGATAATTTTAAATAATGAACTCCTTGACATTTAATATTTTTGGTTTTAATAGTTTACTTTGCATTATTTTAAGCTGTTTTGTGTTTAACTTTTAGTTCTAGTCAGTTTCACTTTTCAGTCTTAGCACAACTCTGTGTTTGGGTTTTTAATGCTGAAGAGAAATTGAATGTTTGGGGGCGGGGTTTAATAGAAGAAAGGTTTCATTGATATTTTAAAAAATGTGAACATTCATGTTGCAACCATCAGTCAAGTAAAACTCATATAGCTATGGAAAAACCTTGAATTTTAATATAAAAATTAAAATATGGTCCTCAAATTAATCATTTCCCTTTAGTGTCCTGCTTTTTTATATAAAGTATCTTTTTCACTTTCCACCACCTGCAACTCCATGTTTTAAAAAATTGATTCATGTTGCCTTGGGGAAAATGATGTACCCCCAGACACTCAGTTAATAAAGCAGGGGTATGTATAGTATTTTTCCACATCATACCGTGTATTCACCCTTTGTTTACCAATGTTTAGGTAAGTGCTTGGTCCTGCTCCCATTGACGTTAATGATAGTTCTACAGTTGACTTTGATGACAGCACTGTGAGGCATAAATTACAATGTGCCTTTTTATTTTCTGGCAACAGCACAGGTTGAAATAGAAATGTTTGGTAAAGATTGTGAGGATAAAAAATTGGAATTGTGACCATTGTCGAAGTATGTATATTTTATCTTTAGAATCTTGACAGTATCCCTTTAAAAATTGTAAGGTCATGATAGCTGTCAGTATTATCTGAGCTTACTGAACCTGAGCAGACAAGAAATTAAAACTAAGTAACTTGTTTTGCAAGTGTTTATAAGAGTGCCACAAAGAAATAGAATTAAAGGCCCTGTACTGGAAGCTGATCCACACAGGTAGATCTCTACTGGTTCATTGTACCCATTGACTTCACTGGGTGTGAAGATCCTCCGACATGAATCAACTTGTAGAATTGGTGCCTTTGTTAGCAAAAGTTGAGTTGAGCTTTCCATGCATACACACTACTCTTTCAATTCACGTCCACTGAGGCAAGATTAATGACACTAGATTCTTTTCAGCAATGGGTGCTGGCATCCCAACACGATCAAGTGGCTTCTTATTTTATGAACATTATTACATGTTGGTCAGAGAGCTTAAAAGACTAACCAAATAAATACAACATAAATATTTCAGACTGAAACTACTAAAGGTGTATAATGTATCACTGGGGGTATAACTATATAGTGTATAGAAGTGTGCTGAAAGAAGGCACATGCTTATTTGCATCCTGTGCACAGAGCTAAGTAAAAGTTAGGATGGAATTACCCATTTTTTCCTGTTCTAGGGCCACATTGCCTTCTACAAAAGTAATTGCTTTTTAGGGGACAGGAAATTCATCAATTTTCATTTATGGAGTTTCCGGTGCACTCTTCTTTCAGGGAGTTTGGGTTTCACTCTTCCTATAATGGAAAGGGCTGGAAGTTTGGCTCACTTCTTTTCCCAGAAAACCTGATCTGTAGAGTCCCTGAGATCCACAGAACATGGGCATTGGCTCCTCTCAGTCATTTCCACAGCAGTGCTGCAAGGACTTCCCTTGCTAGCCGCTGCTGCTCCTGGGAATCTTGTTCAGGGGTTTTTACACAGAATGGAGCGGGGATAGCAAGTAATATTGACCAGATCAGCATTAATGTGAACTAAAATAGGTTTTGGGGTGCGTATGTGCATGTGCACTCAGATAGCAGTGATAGATATGGTATGAAGCCATACATAAAAATTGGGGAGAGAACACTGTCACAGAGTGTGGCCACCCTCCACTCCAGACCATAATTTCCAAAGTTGGAGAGCCCAGACCTTATGGAGTACCAGTAGAGGGGTTTCCTATGGGATTTGAGGGACAGGTACAAGGCTACAGAAACAGCACATTAACCTGCATCCAGAACTGCTTATTTTCTGTCTCCTTCCTGAAGACAGAGAGGACAATGTGGTACCTTTTCTTTTATTGCTTCAAAATAGGACAGTGCTGCAGTATGAAGGAAGCAAAGATTAATTTTTGTATGATGATTCTATGAGTAGAGGTTATATAAGATCATATGTAAGTATAATGCTTTGATCAGTAGATCTCAAAGTGCTTTACGAGACAGGTATCATTATCCCCATTGCACAGATGCGAAAGCTAAGGCACAGAGAAGTGAAGTGGTTTGCTCAAGGTCACCCAGCAGGCTAGCGGCAGAGATTGGAATAGAAGCCAGGTCTCCTGAGTTGTGGTCCAGTGCTCTATTCACTAGGTCACTCTGCTTGGTGTTTTTAATCCCTAAAGCACTACAAATCTCAGTGTGGAAAAGGTTTAAAAAACTTAGTGCAGTCTACCACAATAAAGATTGCAGCAGGTGAGGTGGTATTATGGGAGTTCATATAGTCTAATAAAAACAGGGCAAATAGTAACTTCATTGCACTATGCTCTGACCTAGGATTAACAGGGTAATCAAGAGTAGCTGTACATAGCAAAATTCTTACTTTTTTTTTAAGCAGCTGCTCTAGGAAAACATCTTGTACTTAATATTAATTTTCCAGTGCCTTTGGGATGGGATGATTAAAGTGAAAATTGTTTGCAATTGTCTCACAATTTCTCTATGTTGAAGGGTGGGAAATGGTTTGAGAGCACATAGTATATCTCTTAGACATGTTTCCCTTTTGCATTTAAAACAGAATACAACTGAACTATGGAACAGAGCATGACAACAGAGTCTTAGCCACCCCTTCCAGGATACAGTCATGTTGGAGGGACTGGTAGCCTGGGTCCTCAACACCTATTTGGGCAAATATGTCAATAACCTGAACACAGACCAACTCTCAGTAGCTCTTCTGAAAGGTAAGGGTTATTAGCATTGTTTGATGTATCTCAGTTTTATATTTTAAGAATTATATTGATAGTGATTTTGTATTCACTGTAAGCTGGAAAACATACATTGAATATATTTTACATTTGTCTTACTGATTAGCACTTATGTCCTTGTTCTTATATTGTAGTAATAAATTGACATAAATAAGAATATACAATTAAAATAAAAATAGTGTGTAAATCTTCCTGCTTTCCCAGCAGAGGTGCTCCTTAAAGGGTTAGTGCCAGCTTAATTTGTTTTAAATAGCCTAATGAAAAAAATGATTTTCTGATAATGCACCCTATTAGTGTGTACTGAGGGTTTGTTTTTGAAATCGGTAACAAAATCTATCCGGGTTTTCTGTTCTACTCTACTCTTGATGTTTTGAAGGGTCTTCTGGGAACACCCAAGAGCAACAACTCTAAACGTGCTCAGGCAGACCCTTTTCTATGTGTGCACACACTTGTCTGCTGCCTCTTTTGTTTCATTTTCAGTTTTGCTGCTGCTGTTATTAGTAAGGAACCTCTTTCAGAGCCTTGCAAATGTTATGCACCATCCATGAACAGTGAAAGTGACTATGCACTTGACCACTGTGTATGTGTGTCAAGTAAAGGAATTGACAAAATAGAAGGAAATAATATTTTTTTTAAATCTATTTGTTACAGTAATCATAGGAGTTGCTTGCAACAGTAGTAGATACAACATCTTCTAATGGAAATCTGATTTTTTAAACTGGAGTGCCTTTAAATATCAAGCAACAAAGAGTCCTGTGGCACCTTATAGACTAAGTGATATATTGGAGCATAAGCTTTCGTGGGTGAATACCCACTTCGTTAGACGCATGTAATGGAAATTTCCAGAGGCAGGTATAAATAGGCAGGCAAGAATCAGTCTAGAGATAATGAGGTTAGTTCAATCAGGAAGGATGAGGCCCTCTTCTAGCAGTTGAGGTGTGAACACCAAGGGAGAAGAAACTGCAGTTTCAGAGGCAATTTTAAAAGTCACTTGAATTGTACCGGATTTTTTCCGTTGGTCCGAAAGCACATGGAAGAGGTGCAGATTTTTATTTCTGTGGGCAAAACCACCCTATGTGGAAATGCAAGTGTCAGAGCTAGAAAATTTGATATATATCAAATTTGGTATTTGATATAAAAATATCAAATGACAATAGCAAGTGTTTCAGGAAATCATTGTATTCTCAAGATATTTAGTACAATATTTAAAGTATTTTTACAGAACATATATCAAAGAGCACACATGAGTCCAGCTGATGATATGGGTTATTCATGTAATTTTTGAAAATCAGTAAAGCAAACAGTGACATGTCATCTCTCTCTCTGGCGTGCTCTATGCAACAGGAATTTCAGGAGAATTTTGAAGGTGAGAAATAGTGCTTAGCAAATGTTAATCGGAAAGTTGTATCAAGCAGATAGGGATGCTTTTGATAGATAGCGTATTCAGGGTGAACGAGGGGAGAGATTTGGAGAGAAGCTTGTATGGAAAATAGGCAGCTTAGTAGTTGCTTTAGTTTTCAATAGGTAGTTGCAATGATAGTTTGTGTGTGCATGTTTGTGAAATTTCTTCTCGCACTATAGAATGTCCATAACAGGTAATGGTGAGAACTGATTTGAGTACTCACTGACGCACTCATGAAAGGTGGGGTAATAACTCATGATTTAAAAAAAGAAAGTCTTGACCGAGTTCGGTAATGTAGTTCCTCACCTTCACTTGTTTTGAGAAGAAATTTTTTTATACTGCAAGGAGCGAGTTTTGACTGTTGGTTACTTAAAGAAATAATTCTAGGATGGAATTTTGGCTGTCCGTGTATAGTATTAAGTTCTTTTTGACTCGTGGTTGGCCCCGCCTTGAGCTGTATTCTTATTATCAGGTACAGCAGTAGGACTGGTCGGTGAGAAACAAATAGAAGTATGCATTAGATTGCCCCTGCCCTGCAGAGTTTACAGAGTCCTTTTGTGTATTCGTACAGGGCTTAGCACAGTGTAGCCTTGATCCTGATTGGCGCTTTTGGGTGCTATGCCAATAAAAATAATAAATATTAATAATATACCGAAGCAAATGTAGTCACATAAAGTTCCTTCATGGTAGGAAGTATATTTCCTGACCATCAGAGGCTGGGAACTTTAGGATTTCATGGAATAGATTCTTAGTGGCTTCCATTGAAACCCATGGGGAATTTCCATTTTCAGATGTGTTGGTGTTGGCGAGACATCTCCTGTAATTATTCTTCTCCTAACAAAAACCAAAGTTTATATTCTGCAGTACCTACTGAAGTCAGTGAGAGTTGTGTACATTTAACAGATTATGGGATTTGGCCCCGGTTTTTCAGTATGTGGCCATGTTTTCTTTTAAGGGCCCAGTCTTGTACTCCTCACTCAGATGAAACTCTACTAAAGCTAGAAGGAGTTTAACCTGAGTAATGAATGTAAGGACCCAGGCTCTAAACAAGTTTCTCACAGTGAATTTTCCACATACCATTTTATCTTCCCTCTTCTTTATGCCTTTCACGCCATCATTTGTTCTTTCCCCTCCTTTGTCCTTCCCACTCTCCTTTGCTTCCTGTCTTTCATCCTGTTTATTTTTAATGCATGTCATTGTTATTGCTAAAACCCTCCCCTTTCCTGAGTCTGAAACATTTCAAGAGAGTCTATTTTTCTTCCCTGTGTGACAGATAAATTTACATATTTGAAAGGAGCAGCCTTTCTTGAAATGGTAATTCAATGCTAGGAAGGAGGAAAGAGGCCACAGTTCTCATCTGGGCCTACTCAAGCGATAAGGAAGTGTAAATATGAAAGTGTAAAAATGAAATAGGAGTTAAATATATCTACCATATAAGACTTTTCATAAAAATATGATTCCCTGCTATGGAACTATAGAGGTCAAGGGTGCTACAGTTTAAACTGTTGTTGTGTGTTGGGCATTTATGTTTTCCCTCGCTTTTGGAATTATTTTATTTATACCATGCTACTGTGGCATACTGTGGGTATGTTTACAAAAACTAAAAAATCAATTTCCATTCATCTGCTTATTGTCCCACTTGTAATTTTAGCAGGGACCATTTTAGAACAACAATCCTATTTTTTCTTTTCTACATATTAATGTCAAAGTTTCTGTCTTGTTTTGTTTTGAAAATGTGTCCTTGTTTAAAATCATCTTGTGTGTGTATTTTTGTAATGTCCAGAAAACATCTAATTGGTTACTTTTTTTTTTAAATTGCCTTACAGATGCTTGCTGTTGATGGAGAAGTTCAGATTAAGTACTTTGAAATATATGCTGTGACCATATCAAATAACTCTGGCAGATGGCATTTGAAAATCATTACAAAAATATTAAATATCACATCTAACTGCCTCATTCTTTAAAATGATAGATTTGCTTTGCTCATGAAATAGAATTTTTATCCCACTTCATTTATTTTTATTAGTTTTAAAGAAAAAACTTCTTATTGGTATTAAGTTCATAATCCTCAGCCAAGCAGTCTTTAACTTAATTTTGCTCAACAGATTGCTATTTCTCTTCCTCCTGCAGGTGCTGTTGAATTGGAAAATCTACCATTAAAGAAAGATGCCTTGAAAGAACTGGAGTTGCCATTTGAAGTAAAAGCAGGTATGTATTTGTGCCTGTGTGTGTGACAGGTGTTCTCTACAGGAATTATTCATTTTGTTAGTTCCTGCTACAAGTATGAAGCATTTCATACACTGGTGATTCTTTTAAGAGATCTTTTAGTAATAAGTCGTAGGTGGAACTGACCTTAAAATAAGAGTTAGCAGCTAAGTGTCAAATTCTTGGACAAATAATGTAATGTGAATTTATAGCGATCAAATTCTGTTTTAACATTGTAATATTACGTCTTTTTCCTTTCTCACTTTACATAGAGTACAACAGTGTAACTCTGTAGGATTCTAACAATGTTTAATCTTGGTGATTCTAGGTTTCATTGGCAAAATAACGCTCCAGATACCTTTTTATCGCCCACATGTGGATCCCTGGGTGATATCTATCTCAAAGCTCCACTTAATTGGTGCACCAGAAAAGCAAGAAGATTTTGATGAAGAAAGGGAGAAGTTGCTCGAAAGAGAACGCAAGAAAGCTCTTCTTTTGGCACTGGAAGAAAAATGGAAAGTGAGTAACATAGGACTTATCTTTTAAAATAAAGGAGTTGATTTTGTTTTGCTGTTACGGAAGATTGATCACATTTAAATCTTCTACCAAATGTAAGTCTCTTTTTGAGTCAATATCCAGGAAACCAAGTTATGATTTGATCTGCAAGTGATAAGGCAGCCTGGTCTTTGTCTTCATCAGTAGGCTGAGGAGACCCAGATCTATTTTATCATCACTTCAGATCACAGCAATTTCACTGTAGCACTGTACTGCTACCTGGCCAGTGTTTCTGAGTTGATTAAAGATACCGGTTAAAGCTCAACCCAGATCAGATGAAGTATTGGTGGTGGGCTGGGGGATATCTGGAGAATCTCCCTTGATCATTTAATGCGGTTTACCCTAGGAAGTTTGGTAAGCGTAGTAACTTAGGTGTACATTTAAAAAAAATTTTTTTTTACTTTGAGCTGTATGTGGTAGCGTATGTTTTCCCCCCCCCCCCCACCCCACCCGCCAAGTTTGCTTTTCTTTTGGACCCAGACTGCTCCACAATGATCCATACTTTGGCTAAGTTACAAATATGCTTTTTGTTTGGCATTTCCATGGAGAGCCACTTTTGGTAGTTGCAACCTGCATGATACAGCTGTACAACTTCAAGAGCCCTTATCTACACGTGTTGATTACTTCCATGCTTTAGGAACTGTGCAGACTGCCTGTTATTCCACAAATGTGCTTTGAGAGATGACTGCTAAGATGCAAAATCTTAAATATAGGACCAATCTACTGGAGGAACTGACTGCTGTCCGGTTTCCCGTTCCTGGCAGTTATGATTGGCACATTCTCAGTTCTCAAGGGGATGGGAGGCAGGCTGTGCTCCACTGAGAGCCTGCAACTCTGGAATGCTCTCGTTCTAGATACAAGAAAGAATAAATGTGTAGCTCAAACATTTTGTTTCTAATTTTATTTGGTAGGAAGATGATGTGGGAGTTATGAAATCGCACTGATTATTGCTGGCCCATGTTGTAATTTTGTGTGTGGGGAAATATTTTTTATAGCACTTTCGAAAATTTCACCTTTTAATGTGTGTTTATTTTCATACGTAATGTTAGGAACTCAGAGGCCTTTGACCATAACACGTTAATTAGTTGAATTACTGATAGAGTTCCATTAACCCATGCTTCTGTTGATGTGAACTATACAGACGCTGTTGTTTCTAAGAACATGTACTATGTCGGTGATTGATGCTGTCATAAATTCTTTGGAACGTACTATGGGCTGCTGAATAGATTTTTTTTTTCTCCATATTTATAAACTACAATAGATGACTCCAGTCTGAAGTAAGATACACATGTACAGCAGAAGAAAAGTCAAGAGACTAAAGGAAGACAATATGTTACGAAAAGAGAGATTTTAATAAAACAAAATAGAGGAAAGAACTTGCTGGGGATTATTTGCTTTACGTTTCTACTAAAATCCTATCTTCTTAGTAGTTGGCAAGTGGTCTGTGTAGGGGGATATTTCAGAATATCAAAATAGGGATTAACCCCCCCCTGCCACTTTAACCCCAAAATAATAGTAAATCATATAAACAGTAGCTAACTATAAATATTTTGTAATACATTTCTTGTTAACCATATTTTAGATTGATGTCATTACTACTGATAGTTTGATATTAAGTACAGTTATAGGACAGTTTCTAACCTTATACTCACAAGTAGTGTAACTAGTAGACAACTTGTAATTGTCCTGGTAAAGAAAAGCATCTGTTACCTATCCTTTTCCTTGTGTGATGTGTAAATTATATTATAATTTTGTCTTAATACACACGTTCTATAACATTAACAAATTACTTCATATTGAATAGATTTTTGACTTGCAATACTTCTAATGCTCTTCCATCTTCCAAGAGATTGTCATGTAGTTCGTGCCCCAAATTGTGGTTTTTAAAAAATATTACCAAACCTAATAGTAATAGTTTTAAAATGTCCTGAAAATGGACTATTTCAATGAAAATAGTCTTTTGTTTAGAAGTAAACATTCCCTACCAGTGTTTGCAACGCAAACATAGTGCTAATGGAACAGAACCAGAACATGAAGCTAACTAGCTTACTTTGTGTGCTTCATTTAACATAGCCTTTGAAAATAAAAAGCATAAATGGTAAAAAAGTAAAGTGGTATTTAAAAATTCTTTCTTTATTATAATCTAAACTTTTGGTAACACAAGTAAGTCATTGTTTGTTAAATAGGAGTTTTAACATGACAATCCCTTTTCTAATATTGCGTCAAACTAGCAATCTCCTACATTATTTAGATTTTTTTTCCTCTGGCTTTGTAAACATTAAAATTTATTTTCCAGACCTTATATTTAAATAAAATACATTATCTTTTTAATAAAATAGCTGTTCTCTGTCTCTTTCAGAAAGAACGACAGCAGAAAGGAGAATCTTACTGGTATTCAGTTACTGCATCTGCAGTCACAAGAATTGTAGAGAACATTGAAGTAAGTCTAATGGGACCCACAATCTTCCATTTTATTTACTAAAGAATACTTAGTTTGTATATAATGTACTTCTTGTTTATTTTTAGGAGACTCAATGTGTGTAAAATGGAGGTGGATACTTAGTAGAGAGAGACCCTTTTCAGAGCTAGAATCCTTTTTCCTCTGAACCAAGCCAGAATTGGCAAAGTGAGGGGTTTATGGGGAGGAAAGAATCTTTCACCCTCCCAAGCCTTCGAGAAGTGTCATTCTTCCTTGCTTTGTAGGGGTAGATGGATAATCCATATAAAAGCTGTCTAGCTTTATGGTTCTCCTTACCATGCTATTGGAGTGCCTCCCAAGTTAATACTTCCAATTTTAAAAGTTTATAATGTATTACACTCAGGTTTATGTATAATGTTTTGAGCGTGACAAGTTTGGTGAGGTAATATCTTGTACTGGACCAACTTCTGTGTTTTGTTCTTCACATCGCTGTTAAGTTTGACGTCCTTCTTAATGTTGTGAAGTTTCCATTTTAAATGGCAAAATTCATTAGCTTCCATTGTTGCTTGCAGTGGTAGTGTTGCTGTGTGAGTCCTAGGATGTGAGAGTAGCATTAAAGTATATAAAGAAGAAAATGTAAATACACTTCTGAGATTCTGGTACTTCGACATTTGCTTAATTCTGGTGCATGAAGCTTGATGCTGCCTGAAAGATTGTTTAACATACACAAATAAAATGTATATGCAGTCTTCATCTAGCAGTATTGGCTAGACACTCAGCAAAACCCTTTTCTTCTTAGTTGCAAGCTCACTCAAAATTCTAGAGCCAGGGCTCTTTTACTTTTCTCTTTTAAAGCCATAATAAAACTAATGATATTTTCACATTTACTTATTCTTAGCTATATGTTTGCTAATTAAAATCTATAAGGACATCTGCATTATCAAAAAACTTGTCTAAAGAAACCAAAAAAAAATAAGCAACCCTCCCTGTAATACACCTCTACCCCGATATAACGCGGCCCGATATAACATGAATTCGGATATAACGCGGTAAAGCAGCGCTCCGGGGGGGGGGCGGGGCTGCGCACTCCGGCGGATCAAAGCAAGTTCGATATAACGCGGTTTCACCTATAACGCAGTAAGATTTTTTGGCTCCAGAGGACAGTGTAATATTGGGGTAGAGGTGTATCTTCTAAAATCTATTTATGCTAGCTGCCATGTAATGAATTTGTCCTCTTACTTCACCTATATGTAGAGGATATAGTCTGTGCTAACTCTTTATTGAGGGATCGCTTCCATGTACCGATGCTTATCTCATAACAGAAAACTGAGGTAAGTCAGTTGTAAAAGGCTGTCATTAACAATAACTAGAAATAACTGGGGCCTTCCAGAGATAATATAGCGTTTAGTGATGAAACAAGTCAGATATTCTGGATGTGAAATCTTGGGCCGAGTAGGACATTGTACAGTTAAGCATGAAACAGCAAAATTCAGTTGGTTCCATGACCATTATGAGATTTTGCCACATGTAAAATTAATTCAGGTCACCACTTCATGTTCTGCTAATGAGCACTAGTTTTTATTCTAGTCTGTATTTGAGCAACATGAGTTTCTGTATACTATAGCAACTGCAAGCAAGGGTAGTAGTAAAACAGCAGAGAAAAATAGCCTGTTTTGTGAAAATGGCAAATGACGTAGCTGGTGTTTTTAACATCTGGGGAGATGGGTAGACCAGAGAGAACAGAGGAAGAAATATGGAGTGGAGCCTGAGGGAGTGCAGTCAGGAAATGGCAGGAGGGTCCCATCACAGAACAACCATTTAAATCTTAAATCTTGTTTGTTTCTTGGAGGTGTAAGTATTGAAACAGCTTGAATATAATTTATCAGCATTGCAATACACTCAATCTGTTTCAAGCATAACACAGTCTTTTTGCTCCGTGCCACTTCTTTCTCTCTCCTCAGTTAAAAATTCAAGATGTCCATTTGCGGTTTGAGGATGGCATCACAAATCCTTCACAGCCATTTGCCTTTGGAGTGTGCATCAAAAATGTATCAATGCAAAATGCTGTAAATGAGCCTGTGAGTATAGGTCAAAGTTAACATTGCATGAAGAAATGATACCCGCTAGGATGTGATGTGTCACTTTTGTATGAGAATGATATAACTTTTTCCTGTTTTTAAAATGCAATACAATGGTTGCTATTAAATAATTACTGCAAATATTGTCTTATAATATAACAATCTTATCCTTAAGAATTATTGTGGATACCATGATAAAGTCAAAAAATAGCTGCATGTTACACACTGAATATTTAATAGTGATCACAATACAGTTAGATTTAAAATAATTTGTCACATTTTGTTTGATGCATTGTAACTGAGTTCAAATTTTTCACTTAAGGTAGAGAAGTTGATGCGGAAAAAGCAGTTGGATGTTGCTGACTTCAGTATTTATTGGGATACTTGTTGCACTTTATTGGGAGACCTGCCTCTTGGTGAGCTACAGGTACGAGATGAACATTTGGAAGGAATAATGTTTACTTGCATGTGAAGGGGGAAATCAAGACTTTCACGTTCTTCCACTGGTTTGTAATATAACGTAAAATAAATTTTTTAGTGGATTTAGGTCTAGGAATATTTGGAGCAACTGAAGCTATGTGGATTCATGATGTAATGGAAAGATTAATATGGGACCAAGTAAAAACTGAACTATGAACTACCTAACATTGCCTATTTAAATTCTCTTCTTTAAAAGCCCTCCTTAAAACATGCTGCTTCCTTGAGACCTGTCAATGGTACTACAAATACAGACTGTAAAATAGTAATTTGGCCTATAAATATTAAACAAAAATAACTTAATTTTGCTTGTTTCTTGTTTATTACTTAATCCACTCAAATGATATGCTCTCAACATGATTACCTTCTCCTAAGAGCAGTTTTCCTCTCTTTGTATTTACTGGTCTCTTTGTTCCACCTCTTGATTTGTAATGATGTGTTCTTGGTCTAATTTAGGCCTCAGTGTAGCTTTTGGATCTTATATCTGTATCGAGTTGCACTGAATTCAATGGGAGTCCATTCAGGATTCAAGAGTGTACCTGAGTGGATCTTACTGCTTTAGATTGTGGGCGCCAAAGGACAGAGGCTGGGTTTTTCTTTTCAGTTACTATGCTAAATATGGTTTTGTGGCTAAAAATGGGACCAGCATTTCCCCCAACTTCTGTATGATCTTTGGTAAATCATTTCATCTTTTTATGCCCCGGTGTATTTATCTATGCAATGGGGATAGTATTTTCTTACCTCTATAGGAGTGTTACTAGACTAAATTCATTCTTTTTATAAAGTGCTTTGAGAACCTCTGAAGACACTATAGAAATGCAAAGTATTATCATTTGTGAAGTACCTTGCACAGCTATGGCACTGTATAAATAATTTACCCAAATATTTAAACAAGATTACCTTTTTGATAAGAACAATTTCATGAGGAGAAAACCTGGTTAAAGGAGATGGAATTCCAGCAGTGTAAGACACCTAGTAGAATCCGCAGATCGTCATTTAAATAAATTGTGTATGTGTGTTCTATGCAGTGACAGATTAAATTTGCTTGTAACTCACAGGAAGCAATGGACAAAAGTATGGAGAGCCGTGATCATAATTACATCATGGAGCCTTTATGTACTTCAGCTCTCCTCAAGAGAAACTGTTCTAAGGAGCCTTTAAGATCACGACATACACCACGGCTTGAGTGTGATATCCAGCTTGAGACAATACCATTAAAACTTTCACAGGTAAAATGATTTCTCAGTGAATTGCTTCTCCAGATCATGCTTTAGATGTTGTTTATTTTCAGTGGACCCACAGAACGTAAAATTGAGATTTAATCATTGTGCAGATACATTATAAACCACTCTGTTAATTTAACAGAATACATTAACACTGCCTAATTTATTCATATGCTGTTTTATTAAAAGATGCAGTATCAACAAATCATGGGGTTCTTAAAGGAACTGGATCGAAAAGAGCGACAGCTAAAATTCAGGAAATGGAAACCAAAGGTTATGATAACTGACAAGTAAGTTTTTTATACTACTGATACTTTTATGTAGTGATGTAACATACCCTTTTATGCAGTCTTATGTTTATTTTACACTTATCTGAACAACACTGTTTAGTCTAAAGTTAGGGCAAAAATCACAAAGGTGGTAGCTAGTGATTATGTGGTGCACAGAATTTAGAAATAAATTGAAATTATAGTTCTAATATTCTATGCTCCACCAGGTGAATTATTGCTTTATATTTAATTTGCATTTATACCTAAAATAAAAGTTGCATTTATCCAAAGCTCTTAAGTGCTTCTGTCACAAGTTATAAGAATGAAATGATGAAACAATGAAAATAGCATAGGAGTTTTGCCCCCCTTCCCTTTGGAATGAGTTGGCTTTTTTTTGGTTGAAGAAGGTGGGGAACCCCACACGCTCAGTTCACGGATCTGTATTAAGAGTAAAGGTCACAGGAGCTGATGAAATGAAGGTAGCGCTTCTTACTGTAGTAGTAGGACATGCTGGGTTGACGTGCCATTGAGGCTGTGGTGCCCATTTATTTCCTGGCTAGTGACCCTCTATTTTTCTCACCCAGCCTTTCCTCTGGATTGAGAATCAAAGTAACTGGAAATGTATTCATTTGACATGTTTTAGCTGCCGAGAATGGTGGATCTTTGCTTTGAACGCTAATCTTTCAGAAATCAGAGAACAGAGGCAACACTCTACCTGGGACTTCGCATTACACCGGGCCCAAGATGCAGTGTCTTACACAGATATGTATTACAATCAGTTAAAAGGCATCCCGCTGTCTTTTGCGGAACAGGTATTGAAATTTGCAAGTACTGTACAGTATAGATAACATCTCAATATGTGACCCTAGCATCTTTTTGAAATGAAACTAGATGTGTTTTGCTTATGTTCTTGTTTTAAAATTTACCTCATATTTAACTGTAGAGTTATTTTAAATTTGCTAAACAATATGTTGTGTGGCAGCAAATTGTTTTTAGCACGTAAAATCTCTTTGTATTGTAAGAGAGAACTTTTCCTTGAGCTGTTACTTGTTTCTTGCAATTATCAATGGTGCTTCTTCCCTAATTATTCATGCTGATCTTTTTATAGATGAAGAAGGAAACTTCTACTTGAAGTCTTTCAAAATGCAAAACTATAGATAGTGTCCCAAGCCTTCCATACTGGGAGGTGGAAGAATAGGAAAAGTAAATTTTTATGTTTAAGGTAGTTCTTTCAAGATTTGGTTTTCAAATGGAAGACAGAATTGCTATTCAGTTTTCCTGCAATTTGCAATGTTATTTAGCTATTGCATTCAGATTTGGCTGAGCTATAAACTTTGGAAAATTGCCATTTGCCTTTTCATTTGCAGCATGTCAAAGTAACTGAACACAAACATTTTAAAGAGCCAGGCCATGCTGCTGCCAAAACAGCAGCAGCGCATACTGTATTGGGAACACTTTGGAGCTTCCAGAGCTGTTGCAGTGACAGGAGCAGAGGGAGGGAGCTGACCTGGGCTCCCCTTTTACCATCACCTGGCACGGGGCCCCAATGGCCCATCTTCCCCCATGAGGCACGCATTCCCCTAGCTTCTGGGAGATGGGTTGTGCCCTCCCCACTCACCTGATCAGACCCAGCACGTGGCCCCAATAGTTCATCTCCACTACATTCCCTCCTTTTCCCTTCCCGTAATCCCCAGGATTATATCCTCCTATAGCCAGCTAATGTAGTTAGTCCTTAGCTGAAGCTTTGCTGCAGGGCTGAAGGTTCAGGGCTGAAACCTTGCTGATGATGCATGATAGGTGGGTTGTTAGCTGTACATAGCAGAATGTTAAAAAAAAAAAAAATAAATCTTAAAAAAACTACACACCTAGAAAATTTCATACAAAAAACTATGTTAAAGGAATGTTATTTAGATTGCAAAATAGAGCACTTAGAAGTTAATGAATGTCAGATACATGGTTGCCAACTGATGCAGCCTTCATTTTGGTTCCTTATGCCCATGCAGTTTGATGCTATCTTAATTCCATTATAACATTGTCACTTTGTAACCTAAATAACTTTTTAATGTAGTTTTTTAAAATGTATATTTCATTAATTTTGTAAATTTTTACATTAGTATGATATCAAATTGTTTTCTTTTGAAATTGGATTTGAGCATCTATATACCCGGTCACAAAGTTTGGAAACAATACTTAATAGGCAAGCCTTTTTCTGGCACTGAAAACAATCTTTGGTTTTATATATATTTTTTTGCTGTTAGTAAGATCCCTCAAGCATCCAAGAAACAGCTGTTCTAGGGTTGCAAGTCACCCCCCACCATCACATACACACTTGGTGTTGTAGACAATCCAAGTCCTCCCTTATCATGCAAGAGTTGGAACAAGACTACCAAGTACACTGTCTCTGATGCATCTGGCCTCGAGGAATGAATTCTCTTCACAGAAAGTAGTTTCATAGCTTTCCTTGTTCATTTTCATTAATTCAGTTCCAATTTTGGCTCTTATGTACCTGCAGCATAGATGCATATTTGCACTCAGTTTAATTGTATATCAAATGAACTAATTGGCTTTGATTCCCATTATATGTCTGTGTTCCAGTATCTTCTCTGGAGATTTTCAAATTCACCTATGGGATTTAGGAGCACATGTCCCAGTGAAAATGTGTGCACTTGTGCTGCTAAAT
Organism: Terrapene triunguis; assembly: GCF_002925995.2. Classification (NCBI taxonomy): domain Eukaryota; kingdom Metazoa; phylum Chordata; order Testudines; family Emydidae; genus Terrapene; species Terrapene triunguis. The sequence continues at coordinate 12,474,868 of NW_020665065.1, forward strand.
CCCTTAGATGCTTGAAAGAATCTCCCTCTCAGAGTGTGTTTTTTGAAGAGTATAAAGCTTTAATTGCCTGTGAACCAACACAAACATACCTTTTTGCCACTGCAGGAAGAAATGCATCGTATTGAAGAAGAGCAGACATTTGAGGAGTTGAAGATTTTACATGAGATTGTTTATGACAAATTCCATGACGTAGCTGAGGTGAGTGACTTTCTGTACACTGGATAATATTGAGAACCTAAAGGTGCGGTATTACAAGAAATTATATTTTCCTCATTGTAAAAGGTATTGTAGCATGTACAGTATATTCATGCTGAGCAGTGTGATGCCAATGCTAAAACCACAATCCTGCTCAAATTCTTCAGTTGTGATATGCTGAGTGCTATTATTAGGGTGCTCGGGCAGCAAGCCCCCTCCCCTAGCCATATGCTGACTGTCAGTGATGATAACATTGAGCTCCATACTAGCAACTCCTCTTGCTCTTTAATATTAAAAGAGAGAACTAAGACTGAAACCTATAATGGAATTTTCCTGGAATAAATAGTGCAAATTTTATAAATGTACAAACATTGACCCTTTAAGGCCCATTTCATAAGATGTAATGTTGACTACTGATTGTAACCTTGAGTGAGAGTTCTATTAAAAGTAAATGCTTATTGATTGAGCTATGGTCAGGGTGCCTTACAAATGATTCTGGCAACTGTTAGGTAATCGAGTAACTAAGAAAAATTAAGAAACCGATCTGGATAAGTCCAGAAATGTTAACTCATACATATGCCTGTAAATATAAATAAATGGAGATATCCTATCTCCTAGAACTGGAAGGGACCTTGAAAGGTCATTGAGTCCAGCCCCCTGCCTCCACTAGCAGGACCAAGTACTGATTTTGCCCCAGATTCCTAAGTGTCCCCCCCTCAAGGATTGAACTTACAACCCTGGGTTTAGCAAGCCAATGCGCAAACCACTGAGCTATCCCTCCCCCCAGCTAACTATGGTAATAAGTTTACAATGTATAAAACAAGATTCTGATGATAGTCCGTTTAGACATCACAAGTGAAAACAGCATTGTATGGTATTTATGCTTAGGAACGTTCAGTCAGTAAATAGTAGATGGAATCATAGAATGAAATAGTACATTCTGTATTTTTAAGACAAAGGTTCTTTTCGTTTATTTATCCTAATGTGTGTTTTGATTTTGTTTATTTGGAACAGAGTGTTAAAGAGCCTTTATCTGAGTCCCCTGGAGTTTCTCCTACTGCAGATTCTGAATGCAGCAGTACCAGAGGGATGCTGCAGTATCTTCAGTCTTGGTTTCCTGGGTGGGGGGGCTGGTATGGATTCGCTCAGCAAACATACGAAGGTGAACCTTTTGAGGGACTGCTACCAGAAACACAAGAACAGTGGAATCCAGAAGACATACTGGGTATGGTAATATTTTATCTCCAAATTATCACCTTAGGGAATGTGTATACTGCCCCCCCCAAAAAAAAGTGTCAGAGTTTCAGAGCCTGAGTCAACTAACTTGGGCTTGTGCTATGGGGCTAAAAATAGTAGTGTAAACTGCTTGGGCTGGATCCTGGACTCTAAAATCCAGTGAGGGGCATGGGTCTCAGAGGCTGGGATCCAACCCAAACGGGAACATCTATATTGCTATTTGTAGCCCTGCAGTGCAAGCCGCACAAGCCAAAGTCAGTTGACTCAGGCTCTGAGGCTTGCTGTCATAGGGCTTTTTGTTTTTTTCTTCACTGTAGATGTATCCTCCGTTAAATACTTGTTAAAGATGAACTGAAATGATTTTTAAAATTCATATCATTAAAAGGAGAGAGATGTAGACTTAAATTTCTAAATAAATATGTATAAAAGAGAAACACTTAAAAATATTTTTTTCTTAATCATCGACTAAAATGAAATTAAAAGTTGTGTGAGTTTTTTCTGTTAGAGTTGAGGAGATGGCTAATTTCTAAAGCAACATAAAGATTGCAGCTGCCCGCACTGTTTTAATTGTTTGTAGTGATAACTATTGCAGGAGAAGTATAGACTGCTGAGCTCGGATTGAGCAAGTAATAAGCTGTGGTCCACTTGTTCATTCCTTCCACCCCCGTAGCTGGGCCATCTTTGTCCTTCATCGAAAATGAAGTCTCAAGTTTTTGCTCACTAGCCGTTATGTAGCTTGTTTGTTAAACTCACCTTGTTCTCCTTTTTAAATTAGGTGCTGATGAATTTTTTGATCCAGCGGCAGATGCCTCCAGTATGAACACATTTACAAAAAGAGATCACGTGTTTGCTAAATTAAATCTCCAGTTGCACGGTGGCACTGTCACCTTGTTGCATAAGGAGAAGAGGGCTCTCTGTACAAATGAAAGTGCTTTCATGCAGCTGGAATTTTCAGGTAACATATTTCAAATTTTGATAGCTGTCATACCTAAAATAGGACAGGAGCTTTGTCTGCTTTATAAATAATGCAGCCACTCATGACTGAGCTAATGTCATGGAACAGTACTGAAACAATTCAAGTTCAGATCTCACTGCCTTTGGTAAGCCTGTGTTTTGTTAGTTTATACCTTGACTGGTTTAATTATTTTAGGATTGAAGTAGGTAATTGAGATTGTGAACACGAAAGTAATGTATTAAACTTTCATTTAAGTTTTATTATGTATAGAGTGGTAATAAATTTTTTTACTTTCAGACATTTGAACAGTTTCACAGTAATCAAATTTTATAACTTGAATTTTTTTTCTGGTATTTAGTTCTGAGTTCAGACAATAAATTTGTAGAAATAAATGTGCAAAAAATGCTGTTAGTAATCTATCCCAAAATGCATTTTTCAACATTTTGATGCAGATATTTGCGGACACTTCTAATCACATTACTTGTAAAAAAAAAAAATCCCCTTATATTACAAGGGCTTTAATTCTTAAATTTGAAGAAATGCTTAGCAATGAGAAACTGGTGGTTTAAAAGACTGTCAGTGAAGCATAACTGTCCAGTCTTAGCTCTTGTCTTGTTTCTTAGCTTGCTTATGAATATGTAAGATGACACGTGTATCTCTCATCCATAAATACATTTATTGTCATTTATTTTCTCTAGAATGCAATATAGCCACTTATGTCTTTATTTTCCAGGTGTAAAGATCTTAGCAGAATCCCTTCCCCGCAGAAATTCTTCCCTTCTCACAGTTCAACTGGGTGGCCTTTTTCTGCGAGATTTAGCAACACAAGGGACCATATTTCCTGTTCTTGTCTTCCCTAATCCTGTATGTAAAAGAATGCAATTACATCTTGATATAGTACTGTTGCCATTTCAGGATTGATATATAAATAAAAAAATATATAGCAAAACATGAATATAAAAATACTGATGTTAATCTTCATATGTATCTTAGTATGAAGCATTAACATCATAAGCACAGACGAAAATCTATAAACTGGAAAATGTCTGAATGATCTTTGACTTTTTTCTCTGCAAGGATCCCCCATAAAGCTCTTCCCGTTTTTTAATCTTTGGGACTACTGTTCTGGATATTACTATTCAGAGCCAGTTGGACTGAATTTAGCTTTGGAATAATCAGTGCTGCTGCTTAATTAGCTAGAGAGTTGTTTGTTCTTGCTTTATTTACCAACTCTCTCTCTCCCTCCCCCTCCCCCCCACGAAAAACCTTGGGTCCCATGGAAGACTTGCTTCAATTGCATTTAGTTCTAGACCACAAACCTAGGATCCAGGAACTTTTCTTCTAGTATTGTCACGGAAGAATTTAAGTGTTTCTACCAGAGGGGGATGAAAGATTTGATTTTGCTTTAGCCTTGAAGACTTGAAGTCTATTAACTATAATTTGTAGAAATGTGATTTCCACTTGCAATTTTTATTCAGACATCAGCTTGTTGACTAAGAAAAATAGCTTTTCCTCCTTATATGTTCACATGCAAATTGTTTTCCTTTCTTTCATTATTGGTTATATGGAAAAAAAATACATGTCATAATGGCATTATAATCATTATAAATCACATTGCATTATAAAATTGGCAACAAATATAATAAGGAAAAACACAACTTAAATTTGGGTATGTACATTAAATGGCTTATTTTTATATTCCGTTTGGTGGCCTTCAATTTTTTTTTTGTTCTAATTAGCAAAAAGAGGTTGGCTGCGTCTCCTCCTTTGGTCTCCAGACTTCATCTTCAGAAATGACTAATCAGAGCACTGGTAATATTTTCATTTTTATGCCTGATCTGAGCATGCAACCAGATTATGCATTTGAAAAATATATTAGTGAAATACTTAGGCTAAAAAATTTCAAATGTTGGTGCCTAACGTTAGGCTCCTATATCCATATTTAGGCTCTGAACTTGCATAGAGAAACTTGCAGGATATCTTCCACGCTGAAGTCAATGGGGCTTTGCATGGGCTCAGAGATCCACCTTTGCAAAGCAAATTTGCAAGATTGGGTTGTTATACACCTAAATAAATGGCCTGATTTTGACAAATTGAATTCAGTAGGAACTGCTGATACTCAGCATCTTTGAAAATGAGATTGCTGCTTGAGTTAGGAACCTAATTTTAGGTACCCAGTTTTGAAAATTTTAGTTGTTTAATTATAGACAAATACTAATTCCATATTTGGGGTCGGGAAGGAATTTCCCCTTATGTCAGATTGACAGAGACCTTGGGGGGTTTTCGCCTTCCTCTGCAGCACAGGGCATGGGTTACTTGCTGGTTTCAACTAGAGTGGATTGTCTGTGACTTGAGTCTTTAAATCATGATTTGAGGACTTCACTAACTCAGCCAGAGGTTAGGGGTATATTACAGGAGTGGGTGGGTGGGGTTCTGGGGCCTGCGGTATGCAGGAGGTCAGAAAAGATGATCACGATGGTCTCTTTTGGCCTTAAAGTCTATGAATGTTTATTTTTAAATTGAGCTGCCTTTGTTGTACCAACATGGGCATATCCAATGTAATTTAAAAATTTTAAATACTATAGTACGAGTGATCGTCAGATATTTACTACCCCCATGCAAACTAAAAATTGATTTTTATACCTGCCATACTGCTATTTTAGACAAAATTGCTTTTAGATTCTTTTGTTATCTTGATTCAGATGCAGATCCTGATGCACCAGTATTTGAGATGCTGTATGAGAGAAACCCAGCCCGCAGCAATTTTGAGAGACGCCTGGAAGTCAGTACCAGACCTCTAAATATTATTTACAATCCACAAGCCATTAAGAAAGTAGCCGATTTCTTCTACAAGGGAAGGGTTCATACCTCAGGTTAACCTTTTTTGTTTTATATATTTTTTCATGGCTTATTTATTTTTCTCAAATTTGATTGATTTTCTCATAGTTACTACGGTAAAGCAGCAATAAGAGTTTCCATTGTAAATTCAAATCAAGAAATAGTGCAGGGCTTCTCTTGATTTCTGAAGTAGACAGGATATGCCTTCAGGATATCTCCCTACACTACCAGCTTTAATTTACTACTCTTGTAGATGCCACATTATCACAATCTGTCCCTCTCTCAAGTCTGTCGTTGCCGCTCTTGGATTTGTCAGAGGGAGTCTCTTCCTTTTTACAATTGTTGTGTCTCTTCCGTAAGGATAGAGCTTCACTGAACTAATCCTTGCTTGTCCTGGGCTTGACCTGAACTTGAACTTTGTCAGCTGCCATTAGAATTTCAGCTCTGTATGTTTGCTTCTGAGGGCAGAAATGGTGAGAATAAGGAACAATGAATGATCCTTTTTGAGTCCTTAATATTTGAATACTAATAGTTTGATAGCAGCAAGATATGGGACAGGCCTAGTATAGAAATAGTTTTCCTTCCTTTTCATTAGATCAGAATGTTCCTCAAGGGACATGGATACAATTAGGAAGGATTTTGGCTGCCTCATAGCCCTTCCTTAAATTCCCGTCAGTACATTTAGTCCGATTTTGTTCAGGAAATTAAAATGGAAGGTGTGACCCGCCATAATGATCAGACAAGGATTTAAGAAATCCTTTGTTTGCTTAAAAGCTCTGTTTTTGCCAAATAATCATTTGTAATACAAGTATCAGAGGGGTAGCCGTGTTAGTCTGGATCTGTAAAAAGCAACAGAGTCTCCTGTGGCACCTTTAAGACTAACAGATGTATTGGAGCATAAGCTTTCGTGGGTGAATACCCACGTCGTCGGACACATGTAATGGAAATTTCCAGAGGCAGGTATAAATAGGCAGGCAAGAATCAGTCTGGAGATAACGAGGTTAGTTCAATCAGGAGGGTGAGGTCCTCTGCTAGCAGCTGAGGTTTGAACACCAAGGGAGGAGAAACTGTTAGTGTTTAGGGCTGTTATTGGGAATGGTCACTCCAGGCTATAGATGCAATTTTTGGCTGTCTGTTATGGACTTTCCTGGAAAAAATAACAACTTAGTTTACATTTTTATAAATCACAATAAATAAATTCTCACTTCTTCTTCCTGATTCAGCAATATGTGAACAAAATTATACATAGTCAGATTTGTATCTTTCATGCAGGTTTTGGATATCAGTCTGAGCTAGAGCTGAGAGTGGCTGAAGCGGCTAGAAGACAGTACAACAAACTAAAAATGCAGACAAAAGCTGAAATCAGACAAACTATTGATCGTTTACTAGTGGGAGATTTCATTGTAAGTTTTTTTTTCTCAGAAATGTGTTTTGTTTCCTTGCCTTTTATATTAGTTCTGAAACATGGCAGGGATCCACAAAGTTCCCCATATTTCAAGTTCCCATTGAAATCAATAGAAGTTGTTGGGTGTTGAGGTTTTTTTTTTTTTTTTTTTAAATTCTCTCCCAAGTATGTAGTAATCATCTTTCAGCTGCTCTCGGGAATTACTTTGCCCTTCCTAAAAATTAAAGGGTAATTGTATTAGTAATGTACATGTCATAAGTAGCTATTATAACAAGAGAAAAAAATTAAAGGATCTTTTCTTTGAGAAGAAAATATTCAGGCTCTGATACTTTTTCATAAAACAGTGTCAAATGCATGTTATGCTTATACAGGTAACTTAGTATCAGTGGAGATTTGCTATTTGAACTTTATAATTTGGATAGGATTGACTCTTGTTTTGTTTTGTGAATGGGAAGAAAATATTATTTTATTTTCAGGAAAACAGCAAACGTTGGACAGTGTGCCTCGATATTTCCGCCCCTCAGGTGATCTTTCCTGATGACTTCAAATTTGTGGACCCAGTGTTAGTAGTATTGGACCTGGGAAGAATGTTACTTACCAATTCTCAAGGTATGGCCTGGAAATAAACTGTATCTGTTTATATGTATAAGGTAGAAACACACTTTTTTCTACTCTAGCATTCTTCTATTTGCCTGGGCACACATACAGTTTTACTAGTATTAACACCATATTTATTGGTGAAGGTTGGGAGGGGGTAAACTTTAGTCCAGGGCTGGCCTTACCTCTACAGGACCTAGTATGAAATCTGAAGTCTGCCTACGGCAATTTACATCTGTAACCTGTGTGTCTGGCACATTTGAGCAGACTGGGGATTTTTGTCACAGAGAATCAGAAAGGCTTAGAGTCTGAGACAGCTGTCCCAGAGAAAGCATGTTTTGAAGATGGTCTCCAAAATATGGAGCCCTGTGAGGCAGTACTCTTGGCATTTGCCAAGGGCTAGCTGGTGAGAGTGAAAGGAATTTTCTTTTTTTAAGTATCCAATAAATAAAACAATTACTTTTATAACAGAGTCGAACCACAGTGCTGATAGTAATGTACAAAAACTGAAAAGGAAACTAAAACACAATTTAAAAAAAAGTAAGCTTTTAGATAAAAACCAAATCTGCTTAAAATGCAGTATAGCTAAGTAACAGTTATTATTACATTGGATTTCTCTATTTAGTACTCATTTTTGAAAATGAAGATGTCCTAACCTTAAAAGAAACCTAGTTTTAATGTCTCCTCAGTGGAAAATAGTATGATGCTGATGAACTCTACAGTCCGGAGTAAAATCCTGATCCCACTGAAGTCAATGGGAGTTTTGCCAGGATTTCATCCTCAAGGTCCTTAGACGTACCATTCTACCTCTTTCTAGCATATCGAAAAACCAATTTCTGCAAGGTCTTCACAGCTTTTTTTTTAGTAACTGCTACGTTATGGATTGAACTGGGCAAACTCTGAGTAAACTATTTTCACAGCATCCATTTGGGTTCCCTAGTAAGGTTTAAATTGGAATTAGATTCTTTTGAGTGGCATGATTTTTCTCTCCTCTCTTGCTATGTTTAAACCACACAGAAACAAAAATGGAAATTGCAAGATTAGTCTTTTACTGATTCTCTTCTATGGACAGTAAAGTTGATTAGCCACAAAAGGGTTGATCCCATTTAAGTCAATTTAGTCTGAATTAGCTGGCTTCAATGGCCCTTGAATCAGCCCAAAGTGTTGTGCATCACATCAACATAGGAAAAAATATTTTCCTCTAATCTCCTTCAGTAATAGTAATAATAATGTATAATAATATATTTTAACAATAGATTAACAAAAGTTCACATAAATGTGTAATTTTTAAAATAGTTTTTTTAAATATGTTTCTGTCACGTTTGCACCACGCGCAAGAAATATAGTGGTTACTTTTCTTTTTGCTTTCTTACTGTTATCAAATCTAGTGATAAGAGATCGGGTACTACATGAGTACTGCACTTGACAATTTCTTGACCATTGTTTAAAAACAAAACATACAACAAGGTCAATATTTTAGAAGTATCCAAAGGAAAAGAATGTATGATTTTGATGAGTCCCTCCTTTTTAATCTACAGATGAGTCTAAAAAGAAGAGTGCAGGTGGTTTGTCATCAGAGGTCAATGAACTGAGTGATGATGAATATAAAACACCTCTTGCAACTCCTCCCAATACCCCGCCTTCTGAGGCCACCACAAGTAGTGGAATCAAAACATCTGAATTGACTGGAGTAGAAATCAGTGAAGAGCAACTACATGCACACTTAATGAGTAAAAAAATGTATGAGAGATACACATTGTCATTTATGGATCTTCAGATCATGGTTGGACGAGTGAAAGATAACTGGAAACATGTTCAGGATAGCGATGTGGGTCCAACTCATGTGGTAGAAAAATTCAATGTTCATTTGCAGTTGGAGCGCAGATTGATATACACGTCTGATCCAAAATACCCAGGAGCTGTCCTATCTGGGAATTTACCAGACTTGAAAATACATATCAATGAGGATAAAATATCAGCTTTGAAGAATTGTTTTGCAAGGCTGAGTACATCTGAAACTAAGTCCCCAGATGCTTTACACATAGGGAAAGAGAAGATTTTCACAGAAGTCGATCAGCGTGGAAGTTTGCATGATTCTGTAATGAATTTAACACAGAGTGTTATGATGGTTGAACAACATACTAGGGAGGTTCTTGTAGAGTCTCAACTTCTTTTAGCTGAATTTAAAGTTAACTGTATGCAGCTAGGTGTTGAAAGCAATGGGCGATATATCTCTGTACTCAAGGTTTTTGGCACCAATGCCCATTTTGTGAAGAGGCCTTATGATGCAGAAGTGTCACTAACTGTTCATGGCTTATTACTGGTTGACACTATGCAAACATATGGCTCTGATTTTGATCTTTTGATGGCTTCTCACAAGAATCTTAGTTTTGATGTTCCGACAGGAAGACTTCAAGATAGTAGGGCACAGTCTCCTATTTATGGACCAAATGAAGCCTGTCCAATTGATGTGGCCAGTTTAACAGAGAAATGTGCAACAGCCTCAAATATTTCATCTGGTAATTATGCAAAAGATCAAGAATCTTTGATTAAACTGGAATATCAATTTGTGAGTGCAGAATGCCCATCAATGAATTTGGACAGCACGCTCCAAGTGATATCAGTGCAGGTGAACAACTTGGATATCATTCTTAATCCAGAGACAATTGTTGAGCTGATCGGGTTTCTCCAGAAATCCTTCCCAAAGGAAAAAGAAGATTCTAGCCCTCAACCTTTAATGACTGACTTGGAAAGAAATTTCAGGGAGCAGGAAACCTTTCAGTCTACCCATGAACGAAATATAGAAGTAGCAGTGGACATTCACTGGTTAAATATACTCCTCCTTAGGACAGTTGGAATGACAAATGGAGAAAAATATGGCAGAAAAATTGCAACAGCGAGCATTGGTGGCACCAAAGTTAATGTCTCCATGTGTAACAAGTTGGATGTAAATGGCTCTCTTGGCTGCTTGCACCTTATGGATCTGACACAAGATAACGTTAAGAACCAGTATGTTGTCAGCATAGGGAATACAGTAAGGTATGAAAATCTCATCAGTGATATTGGCTACTTTGAATCTCTGTTTGTCAGGCTTCATGAGGAAAGTAGCCTTCCAGATGCTTTGAGCTTCAATTTCGTAGAGCAGTCAAAAGAAGAATGCTCCCTGAACCTCAAAATGGCTTCTTTACATTACAACCACTCAGCTAAATTTCTGAAAGAACTAACTTTATCCATGGATGAATTGGAAGAGAATTTCTGCACCATGCTGAAGACAGCAGCAACAAAAGTTACCTCTGTCCTGGCAACTAAAACTGCTGAATACAGTGAAATGGTTTCTCTGTTTGATACAACACCACGATCAAGAGACCCTTTCAATTTAGAATATAATGAAGAAGATGGGTTTGGACCATCATCTCTCAAAACTGATACCATTAAGCTTATCTTAAATGTAAATGTTGAGTCACCAATTGTATCAATACCTCGCAAGCCAGGTAGCCCTGAACTGCTTGTAGGACATCTAGGACAAATATCTATTCAGAATTTTGTGCCAGGAGAAGATGAGTCTAGAAGTGACAGACTGCAAGTTGAAATTAAAGATATTAAAATGTATTCTTTAAATAGCAATCAGTTTATGGTCAGGAAAGAGTCTGCAAGTGAGATGACTCAAGGGTTACACCCTCCTTCAGGTACTCCCAGTGTTACTAGCCAGGAGGAATCCAACTTTACTCGTCATGATTTTTTTGAATCATTACATAAAGGTCATGGTAAGTAACATGAAAAACTCTGGCTTCTTTCTTTTGACTAGCAAGTAGTATTAAAACCTGAGCGTATTTAAATAAATATCTGTTTAAAAAGAGGCTTTTCATAAAATGTGCTGCTTGGGAATTTAATTACAATGTGGACAAATTCACATTTATTTGTATCCAGATTTTGCACTCCTAATCTGAAAACTGAATAGTTGCCTCCATGCACAGCTTCGCTAAAATATAATCAGAACTACAATTTAAAAAAAAGTTTTTAGAGCAACCGAAAGATTCAGAATTAGATCAGCAAAAGCAGACTTATGTTGTCCTTTTTGGGCTGTACGTATTCAGTCCCATGTCAAAAGAGAGCCAATTTCAGTCTCCAGGTAATTATATATTCCATGGTGATGTAATTTTTGCCTTTATTTTAATTTGACAGTTACGTTTCAGTATGATGTGATTAGTATTTAATGCTGTAGATGTTGGGGATAAAAATGTAAGTATGTATATCTTTTAATAACAGCTTTCCACATTCTGAACAACACCACTATCCAGTTTAAATTGGAAAAGATCCCAATAGACAGAGATTTAGATTTGACGTTCCCTTTGAGTAACGAAGACTTTGGAATATCAAGCATTATGAGAATCGAGGGAAAATTTGTCAACCCGCTTCAGGTATAATAATTTAATATTTACCAGTATGAATATAGATGTTTTACTCCACAGTTGAATATAGCAATTTTTTGATTAAAAAGCCTTTTTTGACGATATAGAAGAATGTCAGGGTCTGGGTTGTTTAGGGAACTGGAAAATGGAATACAGAATTCTACCTCTATATTGCCTGTTCAAATCTAACCCAGGGCAATGTTGTCCAGAAGTTAGTATCATAAGGCATTTTGGTAGTCTGCTTGAAATGAGTTGATGGTCTTTCATTCATAGTCATCCTCCGTCCACAGCACCAAGAACCCCCACTACCATTGTCCTACTTGGCATGCTTGTTAGGAATCTCAACAAAGATCAAGGATTCAATAATGTAACAGGGTTCATGTCCTGCCCCTCTTCCTGGGGCCCGCTTGCTACCCCCAATAAGGCTCAGAGAGGCTTCAGGGTTGTGGAACACCTGTTTCTTTATTTACTTAAAGTTTATCCCACCACCAGTGTCTGTCTATATACAAGCTTTACAGGATTAGTCACCTCCTTTACAGGCAGAGTCAGCCTTCAGCTAGGAGGCCTCCAGTTCCCTCCCTGACTGACTTATCCCTGGCTGCCCCCCTGCCTTCTGACTCCCTCCCAGCCTTTATAGCCCTTGGCTTCTCAGGTCAGCAAGTGATGCCAATCCTCAGGCCGGCATCAGGCCTTTTCCATCATCCCCAAACTGTTTCCCCTGATTGGAGTTGACTGGGCAGGGGCTAATTAGGTGCTTTTGCACCAGCACCCTGCTACAGATAACAATAGAAAGTTGGCTTTCCTCTCATCCCAGAAGTGTTTCCTCAAGGTCAAGTTGTTTGGGCTGGTGTTGGGAAGCTTATACTGTCTTTGCCCATGCTGTACTTGGTCTGTAGATAGGCAGAAGAATTAACTCTTCAGCGCTGTCATTCTGGTAACTTTCACCAGCATTAATAAAAAAAATCCAATTCCTGCAAAAACTGTGGCATGAAGTAGTATTTAGAAGATCAAATTGTTTCTGTAATTGAACACAGTTATCATTGATCAAAAAATTATATTTTTCTCTTTGGGATTGAATCCCCTGATTTTTAGTTTGGTGTTTCCAACACAAGTTTTGTGCTACGGGAGATGCTGAAATCTTGAATTTGTGGAACAGTTCAATTTGTGTACCAGCTACCAGGATCTTGCTAGTCAGGCCTATGCTGGCTTCAATCTGAAACAGAATGTAGTGTATTTCAAACATTCCTCATTAATTGAGCCCATGTTGTTTTTTAAAAGGCTAATCCTCTGCCTGTGACATTGATTAGTTGTTGTGGAAATTATGATGGTGTGACACGGAGGATTATGACTTCATGTGAAGAAGCAGCTGTAGAACAGATGAAATGTTAAGAATTTAAATGCCTTTTTCATGTGAATGTTCTTAAAAATCGAGTAACGATGGAGGTGGTGAAGGGAGGGAAGCAAAGTAGATACACCTAAGCAGTATTGATTCTGAGTAGAATGTTTTGCTACATGATGTTTTCAGAACTTTAATGAAAGTTAATTGTTGGGGCCTAACGTACTTGAAACAATGATATTTTGACATTAAGAAAATATGGAGATGTTTTTTACACACTTGCTGAGCTTGGAAAATATTAATAGATACTAGACTTATGACTATTTGTTTTTAAATGCAGGTGGTGTTAGCAAAACATGTATATGAGCAAGTTTTGCAAACCCTTGACCATTTAATTTACAATGAAGATTTGAATAAATTTGCATCCAGTTCTACATCTTCAACTTGTCCTAGTTCTCCTTCAGTATCGCTTCGCAGTGTAGGCTCAGAGTTCTCGAATGAACGGAAGGAGAATGGATTGTTTAGCCATTCCAGTTTTTCTGCTGTTCCAAACAAGTCAATGCCTGTTAGGGAAACAAAATCTTTTACCCAGATTCAAGCAAACTTTCGTATTTCAGAACTCCAGGTTCAGTTATGTGGAGATCTTACACTTGGAGCACAAGGTCTGGTCAGCTTAAAGTTTCAGGATTTTGATGTTGAATTCACTAAGGATCATCCACATACTTTATCCGTTCAGATTACCTTGCGTTCTTTGCTGATGGAAGACCTGTTGGAAAAAAGTCCAGACTCTATGCATAAGAACCTCATGGTGTCCCGTGGAGCACCCAAACCATCCAGTTTAGCGCACAAGGAATATCTTTCCCAATCTTGCCCTTCAGTATCCCATGTGGAGTATCCAGACATGCCACGTTCCCTCCCTTCCCACATGGAAGAAGCACCAAATGTCTTTCAGTTGTACCAAAGACCAACTTGTGCCTCCCGTAAAACACAAAAAGAAGATGCTGAGACTGAGTATCCTTTGACTCCCCCACCTTCTCCGACATTAAACAAGTCCAAGGTGCCTTCAGGAAAAAATAACTTTGACGATTCATTGGTTCATATCAATATATTCCTAGTGGACAAGAAACATTCTGAATTTTCTTCTCGCTATAACAAAATTAACCGTAGTGTGGATGTTGACTTCAACTGTCTAGACGTTTTAATAACTTTGCAAACCTGGGTGGTGATATTGGATTTTTTTGGGATTGGATCCACTGCTGATAACCATGCTATGAAGCTGCAGCCTGAGGATATTCAGCAGATGGTGAAGTCGGAAGCAAGTATCTTATCAACTTCTGAAGTTCAGGATCCTGTAAACACCAAGCTGAACCTTAAGGTACTAGAAATACAGATGCTGGACGTTGACCATGTTTGTCTCCATAACACATTGCTTTATGCAAATTTTAGTTGTGTTTTAATTCAAGTTAACATTTTATATTTACAGTGGAGATCATTCATATGTATCCTACGCACAATATATATAAAACCTATGTGGTAACTCCCAATTATACAAAAGTCTTTGGAAGGAAATACAAAATCTTTGCAAAATAGGGGATTAATAATAATGAATTTGCATTTTATGTGAATTTGGGGTAAGGGAACAGATTTGATTTTTAGAGAAAAGGGTTTTGGATAGCCAGTGTTTGGAATACTGGAGTTACTCTGATTACCACAGAACAGGCAAAGAGAGACTGTCAAGTACTCTGTAGTAGGAGAGTAGTCAGCGCCCCAATCCCACACTCACCTCTGCAAGCCTTATGGGACACATCAGGAAGGCTTCCTACTCCCTGCTAACCTTATCTGGCTGACTGGACCCCCAATAACTCATCACCCCCAGCCATCCCAGATAGCTTATTATGCTCGGCAGAATCTGAAGGACTCCTAAATAGGGTCATCCTCCCATGTCACGGATGAACAAGCCTCATAAGGCCTCTGGGGAGAGGTTGGCTTTGTTGGGTCCCCAAAGAGCATCCCAAGAGTCACTGATGGCACCATGACCCCCTTGAGGCTTGTATATTCCACTCAAGTGGGCAGGTTTGAGGGCCCCTGCCAAGCCCCAGGAGGCTTGCCTGGGTTAAGGATTAAGAAGGCCCCAATGAGTCTCCTAAAACTTTGTGAAGGATGAGTGTTCGGGAGACTTCTGAAGAACCCTCCTAAGGAAGATGTGGAACCTACAATCCTAGAGCTAATGTGGGTGGTTGATTGAAAATCTTAAGGTCCCTAAGGTGCAGCGGGTGCTCAACCAGTTCCCTAAGACTTGCACTCAATGGGGGTTGAGAGGCCCCCAATGAGTCTCATAAGACTAATCAGGTGGTTGTTGCACCCATCTAGGACCCAAAGGCCCCAGTCAGAATTGGGGCTTCATTATGCTAGTTACTGTATAGACACGTAGGAATACAGTTCTTTCCCCAAGGGTCTTGCATTCTAATTGTGACAAGGCACAAACATTAAGAGGGAAGGGGAAGAAGGACGAAGGTAATCGTAATATATCCTTGTGGTTACATAGGATAACTGAGAGTGTGCAACTTGAGGGGTTCCAAATAATTTGAATGTTTGTTTTTTTAATGTAAATAAATGTCTACTAAAAAGGATGACACCCACCTCCCAACCTACCCATTGTTAGTGGATTGATTTCATTTAGGAGTCACAGTAGAAATGTCTTGAAAAGGCATATGGAGGAGGATAGGGTAGTGGACTTAGAGACTAGTTCAGTTGGACGTTCCACGTATATTGGGTACTTGGAGGAAAGTGCAAAGGCAGCTGTGGGAGAAATGAAAAATGGGTGGTTCAGACTGTTATTGGAAGAGTGGACAATGCAGCAAGAGACTAGCAGATGTGGAAGGATGGGCAGAGTTGTGAAGGACCTTGAAAGTAAGGACAAAAACCTTGAACTTTATGCAATGGAGAAATGAATGACAATGAGGGATTCCAAGAGGGGGCTCAGATCATCAGAAAGGCAGGCAAGGAAGATAGTCTCGTTGTGTGGAGGCTGTGAAGGGGACGATATGGGTGTTAAAGGCAAATGTTCTCACTCTTAAAATTGAGTTTTTGTTTTCAATAACAGAGAGAAAGAGGGTCTTTACCTCCCCCTTCTTTAGATCAGTTCAGAGTTGGTTCCAGTTATGTGATCATATTACATACTACTAATCTGTTTCTTTTTGCTTGACCAGGTTCATTCCCTATCCTTAGTGTTGAATCAGACAACCAGTGAGCTAGCTAAAGCTAATGTGTCAAAACTTGTCACATATCTGGAAATGATTGGTGAGTATAGGTGGTAGTTAATATTTAAAAAATGCATACAATTTAGAATGAGAGGAATCGCTGCGTTGGAATAGTGTCTTGAACTGGTTTTCCTTTACTGGGAGTTTGTTTTTGCTTATCAGATCAGGCAAATTTTAATGCAGACTTTCAGCGGTTAATTGGTATTGATTAAATCACTGCATCAGGTAGCTCGCAGTGTTTTTCCACACGTGACTTGTCCTGTGTCACATGGTGTTCCCTGCAAACACTGAAATAGGAATACCCTCTTAAGACTGAAAGCTACAGGGCTTACTGTTTCAAATCAAGGGGTTTAGAGATTAAGTAACTCTCAGTAGTTGGAGGTTCCACAAGTGTATAGAATCAGTTCATTTTCTGTAAATGACAATTTATATCCTGCCAGTCTAGTTTTTTCTACACCTTTATATTAATGAAAGATGGTTGTTGTGCACAACTATTCTGTTTAAACAGTCTTGCAGCCATTCTTTTCCAGTCTTATAAATTAACCCCATCCAGACATGTGTATTGTCCTATGTTAAAGTTAATTTCCAGCGTGTTGTGCATAATAGGGTGCTAGGTTTGGAGGATTAATCTCACAACAACCTCTTTTTGGAACTTTTGCATCACTTGTAGCACGCTGAACACTTAATTCTTGGTACTGAGATCAGCTAGGATCTAAATCTGTTTAGTTTTTGAAACCTTTTTTGTTCTGTTTTATAAAAAAGTGACATTGATTTTTGTTTACTTTTCAGAATGTGTACATCTCAATTTTTAGGCATGGGGTTGAAATGTAATGATTAGACTACATATGCAAACCTTATTTTTGGCAACATAAATTGTTTAGATTAGTACAATCTTTTTATTTTACTTGTAGGAGTGATTTGCTTTGATTTTTGGAATGTGAGATTTTGTGTTTTCCCATCTCTTTTGTTCAATAGTCTGTTAAAGGTCTAGGTTATCCCAGTAAAGGTAAGCCTGTTGTACGGTAACAAGGGATTTACTGCAGAAAGTTATTTAATATTAATGTCCTCAAAGGTAGATAATAAATGGTCTTTCTTTTGTTTTGTAGATGGAGATATAGCCCTACAGGGAAGCATTGGAAGCCTGTCCCTAAGTGATCTTACCTCTCATGGAGAGTTTTACAGAGAACGTTTCACTACAAGTGGTGAAGAGGCGCTCATTTTCCAAACTTACAAGTATGAAATGGAACATTTTCTTGTTGCACAATGTTTAGCAGGTTATTAAAACAAAATATCAAAAAACATTAGAATGTTCAGCTTATAAAGAGCTCTATCTTGAAAGCCTGTGATGTTAAAATTTTACTCTTGTATCTGTTATAAACTCTTTTTAGGGATTTGACTGGTAATTTTAATTGATGGGTATCTGTCAACACACAGCAGGGAAGGAATTATTTAAAAATGTTGCTCATGGTTCTGTCAAGAGTGATTTGAAAAACAAAAAAGTTTGACCTTTCCCTAAATAAAATAGCACTTGTTTTTTTAAATTGAACAGTTTTGTGTCATTTGATACAACTAATGTTAAACAAAGATTTTATTATTATTAGAGCAAATGTTAACTTTTAAACTTTAGAAAGCAGCATGTTGTGTAGATAAACACACTAGACCCCATCATGAGTTCTTTACAAAGACAAAGCTCCCATTGACATATTGGGCAAAATTCTCATTTTAAGGAACTCTGCATCAGACCCATGAAAAGTATATACAGGCAACCGCATGGTCCTCTTTAGGTTTAGCCTAGGGCTGTGTGAGTGGTGTCCTCTAAAGGATGGCATATTTTTGTAGTGGCAGGCTACAGAGCATATATAAATGAGGAAGTGAGAAGGGAAGATATGTGGGAGAGGCGAGGGGACCTCCTTTAGTGTCACAATTCCAGCAGCCCTTGACCCTTCAGGGGGATCAGCTAGTGTTATGATAAAAATCTGAACTATTCTAATGACATTTGGGTCTTTTTGTGCCCTCAAAACTTCCCATTCATTATAAATTATACCATTTTTGAACTGCAATAAGTTTGCTTACATTTTAGACTTAGGCTTTTTCAACATTATGTACTTCCTAAAGCTTGTTGTGCTCAGTGTAAATGCCATTTTGTGCTATCTTTTCTTCATATTCTGTCATTAGAAAATAAGTAGATTTAAAAATTGTTCAGACAGCACTAAGATTAACTTAAATCAACAGAACACATTGAAATTCAGAGTTGAATGTTCTTCTCTTTTTTTTACCGTCACTTATGACCGAAGTATTGTAACATATAATACGGTATTTGAGATATAAAATATCACGGTTCTGGATATCTGGATATATGACCTACTAAGTTAAAGATAAAGTAGCAGTCAAAACTCAGAATTTCATTTTTTTCTGCTAGCTTAATTTAATCACAGTGGTATTTATACATGCGTGGATTTAATTAAGAATTCATTCTTTCAAATTGTGCTCTAAGTTCAGTTTTTAATTGTGCAAGTGTAAGGTACTGTTAAAGTTAAAATTGTCACTTTTCATTGAAACAGAATTTGCAAATGTTGCTGCTCAACTGTGAGTGAATGTAAAAATGTAGGGGTTTTTAAATTTTTATTATCTTCAATATTTTATTTTTTATCACAGATATGGGCGACCTGACCCTTTGCTACAAAGAGAGTGTGATATTCGTGTCAGCTTGCGGATGGCATCAGTTCAGTATGTGCATACTCAGCGCTTTCAGGCGGAGGTGGTGTCTTTCATCCAACATTTCACTCAGCTTCAGGATGTTCTAGGGCGCCAGAGAGCAGCAATTGAAGGACAAACAGTATGTTTTTTTTTAACTTTTCTTTCTACAGTGTAGACATTCCTGGCTGTTGAAATACGGCATGCACTTTGTTTTACCGCATCGTCTCATAGTAACTTGAGAAGTATTAGGCTGTAAGGAGGTTTGATTTCCCAGTATTGCAGGGGATGCATAACACGGTTAACATATTAGATGTTATGAGGGATCTTATTTACTGGAAACCATTTCTGATTGCCCCCCCACCCCCCCAAAAAATTACATTTTAAATGGGCAAGTGTCAGTGTACATTAGTCAGGCATATCAGTGTATACTAATCCCTGTGATATGATGGCATATAACCTTTTGCAATCTTGACCCATGTTGTATGACTGGGGCCAAGAAATGAAGATCAGTCAGTCTGCTACCAGCTATCCTGTGGGTCACACCTGTATTACGATAAATAAAATCATCGATCTCATGTAGAAGTTCTAATTGGTGAATTTATCAGGAAAATGTATCCCAGCTTTGCAGGGGAATGGATTTGATGGTCTAATTGATCTTTTCAGTTTGTAATATATGAAATCCTAAATTGTTCTCACTCTAACAATGAAAGTTAATCCTTACTGTATCTGGGTCTTATTTACTAGGTGACTGAATATTATTTTAGTAATATCAGTATTTTTTCAGAAATGTAATGGACCAATACTCTGAAAATATACAAACATCTTGAAGTTCTATTGGAAGAAACAACAGCTATTTTCATAGCACATCTTTTGATTATGACGAATACATGAGAATTTTGGATTTTGTATAAAGAATTTCTCATGGCTTCTTCTTTGTCACTTTTAGACATGTATTTGTGGAGCTTATTTATTTGTGTCAGGAAATGCAGAGAGATTACATATGGTTAATTTGTTTTTCACTGGCCTCTGGGAGGAAGGGGATTGATTTATATTGCGCTTTTGTCTGACTGTAAGGGTAAACTCTGAAGGTGAAACAGTAAATGCTGGCTCAAATTCCCTATTTTCTGAATTTAGATTGGTACTTCTGTGTGTTGCAAAGAATACCTGATTCTTTCTGGAATCCTTAATCCTAGTTGGTTTAATTAGGCTGATTTGAAGTAGATGGGTAAAAACTTTCATATGCTGATCAAATTTCAGCCTAATGTGTTTTCACTAATAAAGAGCTGATGAAAAGTGTTGTCAGCTGTAATGATTTACAGATGTGATTATGTACTTCCTTTCAATCTGGGATGACTGTAAACAATTTGTAGGTAAACTGAAGTTTAGATTTTTTTTTATATAGTTCAATTTTACTTCAGTGTTACCATATTAATACATACTTGAGTTTGGCTGGGACAGTAAAATGTTTTATGCTTTACTCTTATTGTCTTCAACATGACTTCTGGTTTGTTTTCCGTGTTTGTCGCAGCCCTTTCTTTCCAAACCAGTTATCAGTTTAAACAAGAATTCGCTATTGTAGGTTGGGAGAAAATTTAGAATTTCTCAGATTTCTGTCCATCTATATATTTGGTCTTAAATTAATATAAACGTTAGCTGTTATCAGCATTTGTCAGCAAATGAGCCAATTTTTAATTGGACTGCCTCTGAATGTATTTTAATAATATAACGGCCAAGAGCCATAATAGGAGGAAGCTATTTCATATTAGATGTTAGAAGCAGTAGAAATAAATCTTACCTTTAAAAAGTTTATATAAAGAGAGATTACAAAAATGACCAGTGGTGTTACAGGATTACCAAAAATGACTACATCTTGGTAACTTATTCTGTGGCACTTCAAAGTATCTTTTAAATTGGATGTTTATTCCACCAGGTCAGAGATCAGGCACAGCGAACCTCCCGAGTTTTTCTTGACATTGAAGCTGGTGCTCCTGTCCTGCTTATCCCTGAAAGCTCCAAGTCTAACAATCTTATTGTGGCTAATCTTGGTAAACTAAAAGTCAAGAACAGATTTCTCTTTGCAGGCAGCCCAGGTACCTTCTCATTAAAAGACAAGGTAAGAACAATTTTGTATATTTCTGAATTGAAAGAATAGCTCCTATTGATGTTGTTTATATTATTTTGCATTACAATCTTAGCTGTTTTGCTGCTAATAAAATTGTCAGAATATTGAATGAGATGTACAAGAAGTCCTTCATTTCCTTGGTGCAGCTGCCAGTCCTCTTCCAATAATTAGTCATTAATGTCAGGATCTGAGCCAGCTGTCATAAGTCAGACAAAATTCCCATTGGGTCAGTAGAGACAAGTGGGGCTAGATCTCCAAGAATAACTAGAACATGCTTGATAAGCCAGGAGTTTGAGAGCAGAAGTGGTGTGATGTATTTTCTCCTTCCTCCCCGTTCCCTTTAACAAAGCCAAGCATATGTTCTTTGGTGGGGATCAAAATTAAGCGAGACTGATACTGAGAAGGGTAGCAATGTAATTTGTGTAAGAGAATGTATGTGGAACCCTCCTATTCCGTCTCTACCTCCGAAGTAGGTTGTTTGGGATCAGTTTCTTACAGAAAGCAGCATTTGGCAGGAGAAATGGAAAAGGGCTGACATTGCAGCACAAAAATGAACTGTTGGTAGCCGGTGTCAAACGCTGTTCCCCCTTCTACTGATGTTCAAAAATGTTGTTCCACTGGTTTGGACAGTGGACTAGTAGCAAACTGAGATCGATCCCTTGCTTTCGGGATGCTTGATGCCTCTGATCCTTTATCCTCATTTCTTCCCCAAACTGTGGCTGAGATGGCCACTAGGGAATGTGAGATGTGTCTACTACAAGGTGATAATGAAATTCTAATGGAGAATTGACACGCTGCAATGTTGCTGCATTAACAGATTAAAATGGGATTTCCATTAATATTTGGGGATTAAGGAGAAGCTGTGTGAAGGTCAATCACTTGAACTTTTTGCATAAGCAGTTGTATTAATAAATGTTGACTAATAGAAGATGTGTATCATTTGGGGCCTTTAATTGAAATTTTTTCCCCCTGCCCCTAATTTGTTTTTGAGGATTTGATTTTGCAAAGCAGTGCATACGAGGATCCCATTTTATGTGAGGTATTAATACATCTTTGCAGAGGTATTAGGTGTTCATTTAAAGAAAAAAGATCATTGTGGAATTCAGCACTTATTCACATAATATAAAAAAAATTAGTTTATATATTAAAAAAGGTGCATTTTTTTTTTTGTTGCAGTGATTTTGTAGAATTCCATAAGGATTGGCTTTGGGTTTATTTTGCAGTGTTCTTACATTTTATTTCTCCTTTAAGTTTTCCACACATGCCTGAAGATAACCATGTTTGGATTTTTTACATAACTTTGTGGATTTATGGGTGTTGTGATATGATTTTTGGGTTGCATGTTCTTTCTTTAACTTTTTTTTATTAATTAGGAATATGATGAAAGTTGCATATAAAGAATCCTGTCCAAAATGCCTTAAACTTTACAGCTAGAAAAATTCCTAATTTAAAGCTAAAAGGAAGGTTTTGAGGGAAAATTTAAAGATATGGAAATTATTTAATGGCTTATGAATGGGGGTAGCATTCTGTAACATCTCAAATACAGTACAAAAGTGAAAGAGCAAATTCTAGTAGTAGCGCTGTAGGGGCAGGAAAGTGAGAAATCCAAGACTACTGAAGCAAATGGGGAAAATAGGTGGTGATTAGCTCAGGCAGGTAAAATGTTAAATCTAAGGGATGTGTTTTAAAAAGAAACAAAACCCCAAGCCCACAAAGATAACTTTTGAATTGGATTTGGGGTATACAGAAGGTGTGTAACCCCAGTAGCGTTCAGTGAGAAGTATACAAGCATTAAAGGGGGGAAATAGACCCCATAACATTAACATATTTGTAGTTCATTTCCCACTGTTCAGAAAACCCAGACAAATTAAAAAACAAACAAACAACCTTTCATGTAGGTTTGAACTAGTAGGTCCCTTGCAACCCTCTGATGTTACATGCTGTCTTTTGAAGATGGAAAACTTTAGTGCATGAAACTTCTACAGTCTGAGTGAAGAAAAGGTGTAATACTAAACACAAACATAAACAAAGCTCCTCTTCGTTCTGGGGAATTGTAATTGTAAAGATGAGAAATTATTCTGAGGCAAAGAGATTTGGCATTTTAAGGTGTTTACTAGTGGGGAGTTATCTTAAATTGTTTTGCTGCACTTAGGATGCATTTTTATATCATGTCAAAGGTGCCTAGAGCATATAGAAAGGCACCATTTTTAACATTTCTATAAATAAATGAATAAATTATGATTTTTGTAGTAATTTTCTGTTCACAGTATTCCTCATCTGAGGAATATGATTGAGGAGTAGTTACTATGCTGTAAAAAAAAAAAAAAAAAAAATTTTTTTTTTTTTTTTTTTTAATCTATAGCAGTCATCATTTTACCCAAGTGAGCAAAGGCCTGAAAATAATTAGCACAAAATTGATCATAAAATGTATGCAGTCTGACACTTCCAGCTATATCAGAAATATCCAAAATACAACCCCCTTAATAATAATAATTTGTAATGAAATATTTTTCTGAAACTTTAAAAAAAATTAATATCTGTGTAGATTTTTCACTCCTATTTTTCTAAATGTATTATACTGTAAATCTTGTTGTAGTGAAAAATTAAGAGATTTTTTACAAGTAGGGGCAAAGAGCTCATGTGTGATCATATGACTTCATTTTGGATCTGTTATAATATTTAAGGTGGGCCACAATTTTGAGTGACTTTTTCCCCCGCCAAATAGATGACTTTGTTTATGGTTAGTGGTTATATCACAGCTTCCACCCTTTATACTTTTTAGAAAATTACTTCATGAATACTCTGTATTAATCTGTTTTAAAGAGTCCAGTCTCTATTGTAAATGACTGTATTCCTTTCCTTAGCAGGATTCTGTTCCATTTTCTTCACCACTGGGAACCCCAAAACACAACATAAAGAAAACAACAAATGCAGATGAATCTAAGGGGGTCATGAACCTGAAAGAAGGGTTATTCATGAAATCATCTTCTGGAACAAATATTCTGAATCTGAAAAGTGAGTCTGGACTGAGTACATTGACTAAGCAGCAAGGACAACCACCAAAATCACCTGTTGCACAAATCCCTGACAGTCCAGGTACGTGAGAGATAATGGAACATCTACTTAACTTTTCCTCCTTTTAATGTCAATTATTCATTTTAGTCTAGGAGATACCTTATATGGCATGGTTACGTCATGGCTTTAGGGTTGACCTTTCTGTCTGCTACTGTTCATGTGAAGGGTGTAGGAATGTCTGTCCTTCCTTTTTGTATAGTTTGTAATTAAATTTCATTTCACTGTAGCATAATACCATTGATAACAGAAGCCTAGGAACAGAAGAGAGAGGCATTTGAGTGCCATGGTGAAAAAAACCTAGATAGATTTCCCTATCCACTGCTTGCCCACAGAGTTGTACTTCAAAATCTAAGGTTTCATTTAAGATTTTAAAAAATGAGATTTTAATGAAATATGAAAACTAAAAATGTGCCCAGTAAATTAGGTCCTATGTTGTTTGTTTTGATATTCAATTTATTGTATGCTCTCCCATATTTTCAGGCCACAGGTTTTTGTATTGCCAGGAGATAACTGCATTATAGAGGAAGGAGAAAGCTGAAGGTTTGGGTGGCAGAGTAGTGGACATTTGGGATTTTGGTTTCTGGGAATGAGTAATAAGCAGTTTAGATTTGAGAGCATGAGTTAGTTAACAGTGTTCAATCCAACTCCCATTGAAGTCAGTGGAAGTATTTCTATTGTCTTCAGTGGGAATTAGGTTGAGCTTTAAATGATCAGCAGTGATATAATTAACAATGTTGAGATCTGTACATTTTGTTTTTAGGTTTTCAGAATTAACAACTCATTGAGGAGAGTGGGGAAGTTTGCAAGGTGGCTTCCCCCTCTCTCTCTTCCCCCCCCCCCCCCCCACTTTGTCTGGAAAGTCAGAAAGATGTTACTACACGATTCGTGTTTTTAAGGTTGTTTGCAGTCACAAGGATTAGAAACATAACTTTTGCCTAAACATGAAAGTTTAATTCTGGTGCACAATTTTGTTGCATGAAGTGGATTCCATGACACATTCTGCACCCACATAATTGAGGAATTCATGGTATAATACCTATGAGTTAATGCTTATGTGCATCAAATGCCACCGTGTTGGAGGCAGCAGCATAAGAACATAAACAGAACAGAATTATTTCCATAATAAAGTCAACTTTCTTCTGCAATAAAGTCCGGTGGTTTTATTAGTTCAGAATGTTTGATCTTGCTTGATATATGAATCTTGTGTCTTCTTACAGAGGATCATATCTGCCTGTTAGACTGCATTGTGGTTGATCTGCAGAACATGGACATCTTTGCTGCAGAGAGATACTCTAGAGAGTATTCTAAGGCTATGGAGGACACCAGTGCAGATCTGACCTTCCCTTCCTACTTTGTCAGGCAGACAGGAGGAAGTCTCTTAACAGAACCTTTTGGATTGAAGCTGCAAGTAGAGAGAAACTTAGACAAGTGAGTTATAGTTATCTGGATAATTTCATACTCTATACTATGGTTTAATGTATATTGTTAATTCCACAACAGATTTAGATTTCCCCCCTATCTTTACTGATATTTTGAAATATTGCTACCCGTGTTACACAGCCCAGCAGTTTGTAAGTAAATATGATAAGAAGCACTTCACACTATAGTTTTTGACATGTATTTGAAAACAAGGACAAAAAAATCAAATTTAGATACCTAGGATTAAATACTTAAATCCATATTGAGGCACCTAACTATGTTCCTTGATTTTCAGAGGTGCAGAGTACCTGCATTTGGCATTGACTTCAGTTGGAATGATTGAATGCTTAGTATCTCTGAAAAACAGGCCACTTATCACAAAAGGCTCCATACTCCACTTAAGAGCTCTTAGGCTGAGTATGCTGTCTTTCACTGAAGTTTCTAACTTGCCCAGTAAACCCTTCTCCCAATCCTCTGCTGTTCTTTCCCCCTCCCCCGCCCTTTTCCCATCAGCAGAAACTCCACTTCTCTCTTACTCTTACCCTCTCAACTAACTTTCCTTCCTACTGCAGAAGTGGTTTTAATTACCCTTTCCCTCCACTGGTTCCACTCTGACCTCCTATTTGTTTTTCCTGGCCTGTTCTTCCAATGCACATTGCTTTCCATCATCTGGTTCTGCGCCTGGGTGGAAGGAGTTAGAGGGTATTTCAAGAAAGCTCCCAGCAGTGCAGAGGTAGGGCCAATTAGGAATTATTCCAAACAAGAATCCTTACTCAGCCCCAATCATCTGATGGTCAGAAACCCGTTCGTACAGGCACAAGGCCCTTAGCAAATCCCACCCCCGAAACCATGGAAGTGGGAGCAATGTGCAAAGTACTAAACACTTGAAGCGGGGGTAGTATTAAGCGTTAGCATTTTGGGTTTTTTAATAAGTGTTTTTAAGAAAAGCTTTAGGCATTTTCTTGAACATCTATAATTTTATATTTAGAAAGTAGTCAAGAACGTAGGTAATTTTTAGGCTTAAAGTAAAATTTTCAAAAGCTCTTAAGTGACTTAAGTGCTTCAGTCAGACCCATTGACTTTCAATGAGACTTCAGCACTTAAGTCCTTTAGGTGCTTTTGAAAATTTTACCTTAAAACACTTAAACACAATGAGTCTATGATTTGCCACTTAAATTGGTGATATGTCTTGGATGGAAGAATATCTCCCATCTTCTCATATACCATTGAAACCCATATCTGGATGAGAGATACTGCAGTTCAGTCAGGGAGGTGAAACTGTTTTCTGTTAGATAATTTGTTGTTTGTTTTCCCGGGCAGCAGGCATTGCAATTGAAGATTTTATGACATAGATTTTTTTCTCTTTTGTAGGGAGATGAGTCATGCAGTTCCAGACATATCAATTCATGGCAATCTGTCATCAGTCCATTGCTCTCTGGATCTGAGTAAATATAAACTGATTCGAGGACTATTGGAGAATAACCTTGGGGAACCTATAGAAGAGTTTATGCGACCTTATGATCTGCAGGATCCAAGAATTCATGTGAGAGAAACTTTGAGTTCTATTAGGTTAAAAACGTGCAAAAAAATCCTGTCTAGAGTTTGTTAAAAGACACTGTTTCACTGGTAGGTAAAAGTTTTAGTGGAAGAACAATGGTGGTTGTGAAGCTCTCTGTTTGAATGTGTTTGGGAATTCTCTGTTGTCTCAGGAGCAAATAGAGGAATAAAGGGGAGCATGTGTGTCATTTCTGTCATAACCTGCTATTGTCACTGCTTGTTTCAGAGATTGTTTTGAAAAGAGATTATGAACAGTAGTAATTGACCATGGATGGTAGTGGCATTTAAACAGGCTTGCTGATTTAAAAGAAAAAAATAGTGTTCAATATTATAACAAACATGAAAACTGTGAGTTTTAGTGAAAACTCTAGTGTGGTTTTTCTTAGATGCCTTGCAGCAGAGTCCTGAATGTCCCCTACTCATTAGGCACAGCATCAAATACCATCCTTCCAGAAAGACCGGACAGCACACCATCTGGAATGAATCAGTATTTGTCGTTAGCTGTTGGAAGGAGGAGCTGAATAACAAATTTAATCTTTGTTCCTTGTGGGGATCCCGAGTACTGTCTCCACAGCACACCAATCCCCTATCTACCATGAAGGCAAATTTACATTTTTGAAGATTTACCAAGAACATGCAGGGTTCCCCAAAGATTTTAGACAAGGCTGCGTGAATCCTTCCTGGTACTAATATGTGCACCATATAAGTGTTTATTTTTAAAAAGCGCATCCTTAACTAGTTAATCATTTGATGAGTACTTGAGATTAAATTTAAAGCTTCCAGGGAAGGGAATTAATTGGAAGTGAAAATGTAATTGGGTTGTTGTTTCCTTTAGGGCTTTGGTGAAAAGCCTGACATGGAGAGTACTTTATTTAAAATAAATAAATAAATGAAATTGTTTCACAGGCAACAAAATTATGTTCATTATAGAAGGAATTTGAAATTATTCTTTTTTATAAAACCAATAGAACAGGTTAGTTGACATTACTGTGGAACTGAATTACATTTGTTCTAGTTTGTGGTTACAGTTGTTCTAAACTTTAACTTTTTTGAAGTACGTTAATCAAGTTTAGTTGAGAAAACACTGTATATGGCCTCATAAATGTTTGCTTATTTTGCTCATTAGAAAATTCTTAAATCAAGGATCTGAAAGAACCAAGGTGTGTTATGGGGAATCTTGGTGTTTTCCATTTTCAGACTGTGTTGAGTGGAGAAGTGTATACCTGTATGTCGTTCCTTATTGACATGGTTAATGTGAGTCTGGAACTGGTTGAACCCAAAGGAAAGGATGGACTCAGCTCATTAGCCAGGTATGGCTTTGACTGCTGCTTTTAGTCTGAATTAATGCTTATTAAGTGTAATAATTTTCTTAACATTGTGATATGAAGGAAATAAAGTATGCTGATTTATTCTACAAATTGATACTTAAATATTTGTACAGAATGCATAAGCTAGATGGAGTCTGAATTAGATGGTTTGATGGGCAAGTATTATATTACTCTAAACCTCTTAATTTCCTCGCCTCTCCCAAGTTGTATTTTGGAATAAGAACAGTCACCTAATAGTTGGGCTTTGCGTGAAAAACCCAAGGGTTGAAATTCCAGATGGGTTGACTCAGCCCATTATCCTTCCAAGACAGATGGGATTCCATGCAGTTTGGGAGTTGAAGGACTTTCAGGTTAATCCTTAAAAACAGAAGTCCCGTCTGCATTTCATAGACACTTGAGATTCCATGGCTCTTCTTTTTTGTAGGAGTTTATGTAGAAAGAGTCTTAACAATTAATTATTTTTCTTTTCATTTAAATCTGCCAGGTTTGACTTTAAGAAATCCAAGTTGCTTTTTGAGAGTTTCTCAAATCAAACAAAATCTGTTAACTTGGTTTCACATTCTATGATGGCATTTGACACTCGTTATGCTGGGCAGAAGACAACCCTAGGCATGCCCAATGTGTTCAACTGCATCTTTCAGTCATCAAAGAACAGTAGTAATAAAGGAGCAATACAGATTGAGTTGCATTTCAGGTAGGTGAATCCAGGAGCTCTTTTCTTTATATCATATTGGCGTATGAATGCATAGATACAAAAAAGTATTCAGTGTTGTTATAGTGATGTCAGTCAACAAGAGAGACAAGGTGGGTGAGGTAATATCTTTTATTGGACCAACTTCTGTTGGTGAGAGAGACAAGTTTTTGAGCTTACACCGAGCTCTACTTCAAGTCTGGGAAACTTATTCAGAGTGTCACAGCTAAAGACAAGATGGAACAGATTGTTTAGTGTTAGTAGTTAACATATTTCAAGGGACAATTCGAGGTGAAGTGGCTTTTATAGTCAGAGAACATCAGTATTTCTTCTTCATCATAAACTCTTCTTTACCCTTACATTTTGTAATTTTTAAAAAAATTACCTGCCTACAAATGAAGTCTTTATTACATATATACATACATACATATGATATGTATTTAAATTATGGAATTTTTATTCAAAGGTCAGAGGGGTAGCCGTGTTAGTCTGAATCTGTAAAAAGCAACAGAGGGTCCTGTGGCACCTTTAAGCAACTCTTGCGTCTGATGAAGTGGGCATTCACCCACGAAAGCTTATGCTCCAATACTTCTGTTAGTCTTAAAGGTGCCACAGGACCCTCTGTTGCTTTATTCAAAGGAATTATGCACCTGCAGTTAAAATAACTTTCCAATAGATGTCACTCTTTCCTTTTTTGGGGAGTTAAATAAATCCAGAAATGGCACCTCATCTACATAACGTATTTCAACAATAAATCCCCATGCTCCCTCATGTAAATGGGCATTGGTCTTTCACTTGCTGTCTTGGTTCATATAATACTCTTGGAATGCTTGAAAGCATCAGAAGTTTGAGTGTTGTCCAGTTCTAGTTATATGTTGTTTGAAATGAAGGTACCTCATGATAATGTAACCATGTAAGAAAAATGCATGTATTTTGCACATGGCAACATTTAGAGTTCTAAATGTAACATCTTTTTATTATTTTTTATTAGTGTGTGTGTGTGTTGTCTCGTTCGTTAAAGGAAGGGAGAGGGAAGTAAGACGCTTGTGATGTATTCCGAGTCCTGACACAGACTCACTGACTGAACTGAGACAAGTCATTTGACCTCTAACTCTTTCACACTTCGTAAAATTAGTGTGATACCTCATAGTGGTCTTGTGCAGCTCAATTAATGTTTGTAAAATGCTTTGAGCTCTTCTTATGAAAGTCACTAGAGAACACAGACTGATACCAGTTTTTGTAGTATATTGCATTAACAGTTCATGATACATAAGCTTTTTGAAGGCCTGTATCTTATAAGACTGTAACAGGTACCTGTGTAAGTATAAATATTTGTTACATAGGTTCAAGGAATATATTGTACTGTAACTGTGTAGAATAAAGTGGATCAGGAACATTTGATGGCTTTGTCTATTTCAGTGGCTCTCAATCTTTCCAGGCGACTGTACCCCTTTCAGGAGTCTAATTTGTCTTTCATACCCCCAAGTTTCACTTTATTTAAAAACTACTTGCTTACAAAATCAGACATAAAAATATAAGTGTCCCAGCACACTTTTTTACTGAAAAATTGCTTACTTTCTCATTTTTACCATGTAATTATAAAATAAATCAATTGGAATATAAATGTACTTACATTTCAGTGTTTAGTATACAGAGCATTATAAACAAGCCATTGTATTAAATTTTAGTTTGTACTGACTTCACTAGTGTTTTTTATGTAGCTTGTTGTAAAATTAGTCAAATATCTAGATGCTTTGATGTACCCCCGGTATACCTCTGCTTCTTCCAGGGGTACACTGGTCTATTTGAACTAACTTAGAATAGCTACAGATGTTTAGCAAGAACAATTATTATGGTTATACTGGAGATTTTCAAATGTAGTGCTTCACATAATCATATGAAATTGTTGTGACTGACCCTAGTATTTGTGTAAAAGGGGAGTTAGTTTAAACATTAAAGATTTAGCTTTGTTGAGATCACATCATATGAAATATAGTGCAAATGATTAGTAACTATCTATATACTATCTATTTTATACTTTTTCATTGCTGAGTATCTCCTTGGCATTAGATAAAAGATTTTGCAGGGTTAAGTGATAGTCTTACCCTGGCTCTTGCCTTAGGAAATATCCCAAAGAACCAGTGAGGGTGAAAGGATTTTACTGTTAAAGGCTGGGCATGTATGTCACTTCTCACAAAGGAATTATGGTTCTTTAGGGACTGTACAGTTCAGAATGTGTCCGAAAATAGATTCATGGGTATTTAAATACTTGAAATATTTTCCATTTAACATGACCAGATATAATTGACATTCCAGATAATTAAGTCAAATTTTCTGTCCCTCCAGAAGGGATATTCAAAATGTGGTGCTAAAAAGTTCAGTTAGGGTAGCATTTTTTCTGAATGACAAAGAAGCTGCCTGTGCTACAAAATGTGGTCAGTGTGTGAGAGGAGACATATTGTATTTCTAATCTTTTTAAGAGGCATTGAGCCAGGTTTAAATTTCACACACACTACATCAGAAGTGATACTGAACAGATGTCAAAAATAACATTTAAAATTTAAAAGTTGACCTTGTCACATATTATATGTTATGTACAGAATACTTTCATTGTGGTAAAGATGGTTGTATAAGTCAATTTATAATTATATGAAGCCCCCTATTTATACCATTGTTCCTTGTTTTTCCTTTTTATAAAAGTTTTGATGATTTTTGATTTGTTAGGTTTACATGCACACAGCAAGCTCACAAACTTACTGATGTAAAAAACAGACTTTTTAAAAATCTCTAATAGAGTTCCAGAAAACTACATATAAGCTGATTACATTCACATAAAATCCACTATATTACCTGTTCACCTGATACATAGATCCTTAATATCAAAATTAATTTCAAGGTGGAAAGTCATATGCTAGAACTAAAGAACAGATTTTACGGCATGTGAAATTGATATGATACAAGCTCTTCTTCTTCTTTTTTTTTTTTATTAGATCTACTAAGGATTCCTCCTCTTTCACAGTTGTTTTGAACAACCTTCGTGTATTTTTAATATTTGACTGGCTGCTGCTTGTTCATGACTTTCTACATACTCCCAGTGATGTTAAAAAGCAAGATAATCTGACTTCTTCCCGTCAACGCAGTTCTAGCTGTGAAACAACTGTAGTTCCGAAAACAGTGAAGAGTGGAGTAGTTACAAAACGTTCTTCTCTCCAGGTGACTACTGAAAAACAACTGGAAGTCAAGATTAATGTAACAGGTAAATACATACTGTTTTACGCTTACACAAATGAGAATAGAGACTGTTTGCCTTTAGGAGCTGTCAAGTTTACATTCCTCAGAATAATGCTGAAGCAGAGTAAAGTCATGTGCCTGGTGGATGGATAATTAAGAATCCTCTACTAAAAATTTTAAAAACAGTATAAATGACGTTTTCAAGTTTCACAATTAAGTATTTTTCATTTATTTTGGTCAGGTACTGAATTTGTGGTAGTTGAAGATATGTCTTGTTTTGATACCAATGCAATTATTCTGAAAGGAACCACTGTCCTCACATACAAGCCCAAATTGGTGGATCGTCCTTTCTCCGGTAGTTTGTTTGGCATTGAGGTAAGATGAAACTTTTTGGATTTTATAAGCATTTATTCTAATGTTGGATTAACGGAGTAAAATGCTCTACTATTAAACCTTCGATTGAAATGCAGTGACAAATAGAATATATTAAAAATTGTCTCTGAAGTGCTTTCTTACCGTAGCCTGTTTAATTTCCTTATCAAATGTTCTCAACCTATTGCAGTATAAAGGCCATTTCTGCACTGCTCCTGCCACAGTGTTAGAGTACTTGGCTGGAAACTCACCAAACTGTCAGTCAGGTACATCTTCTCAGTGGGCTAACCTTTAAACTTGAATTTGCAAAGGGCTGTTGTCTGTAGTGGTATTGCTCAGATATTTTTTTTCAGGTGTTCAGTGATTATGTATGTCTTTGATTTTTATGTTAAGCTTTGTTAATATATACCTGTGGAAATTTCACTTCTGAACACCTATATATAGTATGAAGTAGGAAACTCTTGTATCTTTAATTTGTATATATTTAGTTTGCACACTAGCTTTGGAGAGGTTGGGGGATGTTGCTAACCTTGCAATAGCACTGATTCCAACTGTTCACCATGGAATAAAATATAACCTTTGGATTTGAAGCTAGTTGATCTGAGTTGATTCCCCAGATACATGAGGGTTATAGATTTGTGATTCCTCTTTAAAAATATTATATATAAAATTCCTGTATATAAGACCTAGAAATGCTGTCGGATAAAATATTTGCCATTCCTTTCAGACTTGGGATTTGGAAAGTTTTGCCAATCTAATAGTTTCTTTTGTCATAATGATACTGTGATTGAAACACCTTTACTAAACTGTTGGGTGGATATAAGAGCCTTTCTCATCTAGGTCACCGGTTCAAATCCAGGTCACGTGAGGAGTGAGGGTTAGTTCTGAAGAAGTGAGGTTTTTTACCCATGAAAACTTATGCCCAAATAAATGTTAGTCTTTAAGGTGCCACCGGACTCCTTGTTGGTTAGTTATCTGATGGCTACTGGTGGCATACTTGAAATTGTTTGGTTTCAGTCTACTTTGCAGTAGGTAAATGTCCATGTGAAAAAAATCACCACTACAATCGACACTAATTGGCCACTTTGTTGATATTTTCAACAGAGACCAAGAATTGAATGGGCCATGAATACTGAGCCAATTTCTTGCCTACCCCCCACTTACCCAAAGTGGCTCCTATAGATCCGGCATTTTGGTGGGGTATTGGGGGAGAAGCTTGCCTTGCCATTGTCTTTGTCATGTTTTGTGGGTGACATAGATTACTTCCGTGTCTAGAGGACCTTAATTCAGCCCCCTTTCATAAGCCCTAAATTCAGACAAAAATCTTTAAAATAATAATCATCTTGAGCTCTTAGTTTACATAGTTTCTGTATGAAATGGTGTCAGTGAATTTAAGAATTAAAGTAAAAGGGAAAGACTTAGGTTTTATCAAATCTATTTTTAATTATCTGCTCCCTCTCCACAGATACCATAACCCCTAAAAAGGGGAGTTGAGAGACCTTCATTTTTGATTTGCACTCATTTCAATCATTTAGGTTTTTTCATGCCGACTGGGAAATGAGCAGGACACAGCACTGTCCATCATTGATCCTGTACATATTCAAATGGAACTTGTAGGGAATTCGTCCTACCCTAGTGGCTCAGGACTGTTGGATGCATTCAATAGTGAAGATTTCCCACCCATTCTAGAGGTAAGATCAAAGAAAGTGATTGAAACAAATTTTATGTGCATTGTCATCATAATATAGAATACTTTATACTGGTACATCACATTTGGGAATTCAGAATAATGCTTTGTCATATACATAAGAAAAGAATAAGACAAAATTATTTTTCAAAATAAAATGAGGAGGCAGACAACCTGGAAACATATTTTTAGTGGTAAGGATAGTGATTTCTGGTGGTAATTTTAGGGGTATTAGCTACATTAATTTCAGAGATCAGTAGAGAAAAAATAACTTGTGACAAATAGCAAAAGATGTCCCAATGTAGCTTTTGGGTCTTGGCCATAAGTTTAGTAAAAGAAGAACTTTATTTTTCTGTAGATCTTCTTCATTAACATTTGCTTGTAGGAAATGCATGTAGAGTTCTCCCCACCCCCTTTAAATCCAAACAAAAATACCTCTCCTGATTGCGGATTTTGATTAATCCCTTTCTGGACAGGAGCATACTAATATCTAGGGTTCTTCAGTATGTTCAGATGGTTTATCCTGTAGTTGGATATTTAAAATTACTACATGATTGGTTAATGACAGAAACTTGGCATTTTTAGTCAGAAGGCTTTGAAACGAATATAAACATCTGATTTTGATATGGTTATTCTTACCTTCATCCTGGCAGTGTGTTGCTACAATATATAACATGCAAAAGGGAAATGAATGAAAAACTGTCAGTTTAAAAGCTTTAATCATATTGGATTTTTAAATTTCATTTAGGTTCAGTTACAAGCACTGGACATCAGACTATCCTATAATGATGTTCAGCTGTTTTTGGCCATTGCAAAGTCCATCCCTGGGCAGACCAGTGCTGCTGTGCCTGAGTCCTGTGTCTTGGATACCGACACTGCTGCTAATAATCTTTCCAATTCATCTTGGGAAAACGAGACCTCATCATCAACATCTGAAAACAGAGACATATCTAAACATGTATTGGATCCTGTTCTTGGTATGCATTCAACTATTAGACTAAAGCCATTTTCCATGCCTTAAGGAGGCTTCTGCAGAGTAAAGCCAGATGTAATTTTTAACAAAACAGATGGTTGTAGCTTGATTATATAAAATTTGATATGGTGATGGATGCCATCAAGTAGTGATGAAACTTTCATTCTGCTTGTAATGTGAAAATAGAATAGTCAATGTTAGTCTTCAGTCAATTTTAATCAGTATTTGCCTTCCTACTTCAGCAGAATGCAATAATGCTTAGGTTGCAATCACTGCAGGGGAATACTATCTTTTTAAATTGTTTCTATTGAGAATTATAATTAAAAATAATCGTCACCAGCCTCTCCCTCCCCACTAGCAACATTTCACTGTTGTTAAAGTTTGTTTCTAAAATGTGAGTGTAGTTAGGAGTATAACTCAACACAAACAAGGAAATACACAAGAGTGAAATAGGCTCTGTCTTCTCTACTACAGTACTTAGGCATTATGGGGGAGATGTGAAAGTAGATGAGGAATGCCCCACAGCATAGAAGGATTGGATGTATGGACTAAAGAATCGTTAGTACAGAATAAAATTAAGTGCATACGCTAAAATTATCCTACTGGAATTGAGATCTAGCTTGTGCTCTAACACACAAACATTAAACAAAATATAATCTTTGGCCTAAACGCATCCCTGAATCCTAATGCTTTGTTGTTGTTTTTTAAGTAGAAATCTTTTATTTTTTCAGAATTTATCCACTTGTGGAGGGAAACTAATTTTTGAACAATAATATATTTCATTTTAATAAAAAAAAAAAAAAATAAGAAAAGCAACTAATTCATATTGGGGATAAATGTTTGGCTAAATGTTTCTTTAATGACAGAGGTACAGTTGGCTCGACTTCAGGAACTTGGATTTGGTATGGATGATTGTCGTAAAGCTCTTTTGATTTGCCAAGGTAATTCCAAATAATTTTTTCTATTACTTGCATTTATAGTTTTGGTAAATTAGAGCCTGGCTCTTAATACATCAAAACAGACAAATTAGCAGTCATTTGATATATAGACAATAGAAAGTAGCTATTTTCCATCCTGCAGTCATCAAAAAATAGTCTTCTTAACTAGATCCTTTAAATATTCTCATTCTCTTACTGCTAGTTCTTCCCTGTCTCCTAAATATTCTTCTCTTTTGAGTGTGTCTCTGAATGATATATCTTACTTTAAATATATTACCATAGTGTCTTTTATTCAAGTTACCATTTAGCATGATTGCAATTTCCCTGTAGCTGTTACATGAATCAAGTAGATTTTTCTCCCACCACATCCTAAATTTTTTTTTTTAAATCTAGAAATTCTCATCAGTTTCTACATTGCACATGTTTCTCACTTGCACCTACTACTTCCCCGTTACACACACTGATCTTCATGCTCTTCATTTCTTCTTGTTAAATGGTTTGCTTTCTTTACTTACTTTTACACACACAACCTGGAAAAGAAATTAAAGCTTAAGGCACAAAATTCTCTTTTGGTTTGTTTCTTCAACATTGTCATTCTCCTTCTCATTTATAGTCAGTCACATTTTGTTGCTTCTCAGTATGACACCTTAAAAGATCACTTTGTATTGATAAAAAAGAATGCCATTGTATTTCGTAACCTTAATCTCCCTTGTTTTCCTTAAATGAAACAAACAATATACCACTTCTACATTTTCTTATAACTTTTTGGTTTTGTTGGGAATTCATTTGATTCCTTTTCAGGGTAATTTTGTATGAATATGTTTTATTGAAATAATGTGCATAGCAAATGGCTTGATTGTTTGCTTATTTCTTTTAAGGCCAGTTGAAAAAAGCAGCAAGTTGGTTGTTTAAGAATGCCGAACCTTTGAAATCCCTTTCGCTAGCCTCTGGACGTCGAGATAGCCAGGGGTCTGTGCCGATTCAATTGATCTCTGGGGTGGAGATTAAAGCAGAAAGCATATGCATTTGTTTCATTGATGACTGCATGGACTGTGATGTTCCCCTAGCTGAGTTAACCTTTTCACGTGAGTATTTTTTTAATTGTCCTCTAATCACTTCTCTAATTTGAAGAATTCCTCTGGGCCACCTACTATTTATGTCCATAGCTTGGGTTTCCCTTTGTTAGGGCCAGATAAGATTTTTGAAACTGTTTGTGTATATGATTTCCACAAAGGAATATGTGTGAGCAAATGTGTCAGTGCACAGCACAAAAATAAGGTGTTATTGATGAAATTATTTTAAAATTGCATAGCGGTGGTGTTGCTGTTTTTGTATTGTGGTAGTGCCTACAAGCACTAATTTAGATCAGTGCTCTGCTTTAAGTACTGAACAAAATCATAGGAAGATGCTGCACCCATCCCCTTACTTGGAAGTAAGCAGAGAGCCTATAGGGAATGGAAAAAAGGGTTGATCAGCAAAGACAGCTACATCATGAAGGTGAGAAAATGTAGGAATAAAGAGACTTTTAAAAAGTCAAGCTGAATTAGGTCTTGTCAAGGAAATGAAAATAAAATAATGAGGTTTTTTAGTTCTATAAATAAAAAGAGAATAAGGAAGGATGAGGTGGAGCCACTCTGCAGTGTGGATGGAAAAGAGATTAAAGATAATCTAGGTATGACCTCAAAACTAAATGAACACTTTGTTTCAGTTTTCAGTAGGCATGATAATAGGGAACAGGTGCATGATAGAAACGAGTGTCTAGAAATGGAAATTACCACATCTGAGGTGGAAGAAAAACTTAAAGAGCTTAGTGCACTCAGATCAGGGGGACCGGATGATTTCCATCTAAGAATACTGAAAGAACTGGCTCATGAGATTGCTAGTCTGGTAGCAAGGTAGTATCATATGATTGGAGAATAGCTAACGTTGTACCTATTTTAGAAAGGGGAAAAAGTGATCTTGGCAATTTCAAACTTGTCAGTCTGACCTCAGTAGTACGCAAGGCATTAGATCAAATTGTGAAGGAAAGGATAATTAAATGGTAAAGGGTATTTAATGCAAAATGGGTTTACCAAAGGTAGATTGTAGTCTAACCTGATTTCCTTCTTTGAGAAAATAACTGATTTTTTTTAGATAAGGGAAGTGCAGTGATCTAATATATTTGGACTCCAGTAAAGAATTTGAAAAGGTACCACATGGGAAATTATTAGTTAAATTACGGATCAGTACAAAAACTGTAGGCTGGATAAGGGCTTGGCTAAAGGGGAGAAGGCAATGGCTTGTGCTGAAGGATAAACTATCAGACTGGAGGGTGGTTACTAGCAGAGTTTCTCAAGGGTCAGTCTTGAGATCATTCTTATTCAATATTTTTATTAATGACCTTGGCACAAAAAGTAGGCATGTTAATGAAATTTGCTGCTGATACAAAGTTTGGAGGCATCGTCAATACAGAGGAACAGAATATTATACAGGAAGATCTGGATGACTTTGAAGACCAAGTGACATAAATTGGATGAAATTCAATTGTACAGAGTGCAAGGTCATGCACTTAGAGTCTAATAATAAGAATTTCTGTTACAAGCTGTGGACTCATAATTTGGCAGTGAGAGAAGAGGAGAACTCGGTGTGTTGGTAATGGTCCTGTGATTGTTGAGTCACCAATGTGATGTGGCTATGGAAAAAGCAAATGCGATCCTAGGATGTATGAGGCAAAGCATTTTAAGTTGCGATATAGACGTGTTAATGCCTTTGTACAAGGCACCAGTAGAACCTCATTTGGAATACTGTGTGCAGTTCTGATCACTCATGTTCACGTTAGATGAACTTAAACTGGAACAGGTGCAGAGAAGAGCTACTAGGATGATCAGGGGAATGGAGGGCTTCTCTTATGAGAAGAGACTGGAAGAGCTTGGCTCGTTTAGCAGAAAGAAGACTGAGAGGGGATGTGATTGTTGTCTAGAAATACGTGGGGGTAATTAAATAGCAGGAATGGTGAGGAGCTATTTAAGTTAAAGGACAATGTTGGCACAAGAACAAATGGGGATAAACTGGCCATGAATAAATTAAGGCCAATGGGAGTTGTGTGGGGCTAATCAACTTAATTTGTTTTAAAAAAGAGCTGGATAAATTTGAGTGAGATTGTATGACAGAGTTACTTGTGATGGATGGTAGGGGGCAGGGCCCTCAGCAGCCCTGGGGCTCACTTCCGGTTTATGTCACATGTTCCAAAAAGCTCATGCTTCAGGGTTTCAGCTAGCCACTTGCAGGTATCAGGATGGGATTCCCCTCCCCCCAATATATTCTGTCCCTCTGAAGCATCAGGGATGGCCATATCTGGATATGTGATAATGGATGGGGTGGGCCAGGGCTCTGAGATGGCACTGAGCGTTTTCTCTGACAGGTTCTTGGCTGGCTGGTTCTTGCTCACATTCTCAGGGTCTAACTGATCGCCGTATGTGGGGTTGGGAAAGAATTTCCCCCCAGGTCAGATTGGCAATGACCTTGTTATATATATGCCTGCCTTTGCAGCATAGGGGCGCTGGTCACTTGCCAGGATTAACTGGATATATCTCACTTAATCATTTTCCTACTGCTGCTGTGGCCTGAGGCACTGGTGGCCATCAGTCTGTCCTATTCTGTGCCAGTGCAAATAATAGTCTAGTCTCCTATGGGTGCAATGCTTTGGTGTAATTTCAGTGGTTGAGTTTAGTGTGCGGGTTCTTGGGGGGTAGTGGTAGCTGCCTGTGATATAGAGAAGATCAGACTAGATGACCCAATGTTCCCTCCTGGCTTTAGTCTATGACTTGTGATTTCAAAATGCTTTCATTGTGATAGAATAGATTCTTTTTTCACTAAAGAGAGCCTACTTTTCTTTTATCAAAAGTAATCAGACTGGTTTAAGTATGGAGTTTTCTCCTGCATCCTTGCTATTTTTAATTTTATTTTACTGTGTACCCTTGGCTGTAAAATCTGACTCAAGGTTGTGGGAGGCTGTGTTCCATTAAGAAGTAGATAATTAAGCCTTTTATTAAGGAAGGAAGCTAAATAACTGTCTGTCTTGACCTCTGGCAAAAGTGACTCAAAGTGTGTTTTGCATAGATATCACACACAGGAAAAGAAAGGAACATTTCCTCTATTAAAGTAACCTATAATTATGTCTTTTGGCAGATTACCTTGCGGGGCTCATAACGTTTACTTTTTTTTTTTTTTTTGATCGCTGGTCCAGGACAAAGCTCGGGAAGTTTATTGGTCCTGGTAGTATTTGTACTAGTCTCTTGAAGTGTTTCTGTCTAGCTCTTGAAGTTTAAGAGGTATTGGACCTCAAAATTCGATCCTGCTGACTACGTTTTGTTGTTTCCCCCACCTCAATTGCAACAGGATTCCAGCACCAACTATCTTACAGGTTGCTAAAGATAGAGATGAATGGTTTACGCTACTTTAAATCTTGTATTCCTAGATACTTGCAGATAGTATTTAGTAATGGTGTTTAGTTTTAATAG
Source organism: Terrapene triunguis (assembly GCF_002925995.2). Classification (NCBI taxonomy): domain Eukaryota; kingdom Metazoa; phylum Chordata; order Testudines; family Emydidae; genus Terrapene; species Terrapene triunguis. The sequence continues at coordinate 12,515,688 of NW_020665065.1, forward strand.
CTATCAAGATACCAGCTGCTAACTTCATGTTAACCGAAATGTGAAGCAAAAAGATGGTAATCAGATGTACACTATTTTTTAAAAACTAGGATTGTTTTTGGGGCAATTTGTGAATGCTGCCAATCAGTGCACTTTCACAGTTTACCAGTTGTATGCAGCATTTATTTCTAGTCTTGTTCGTTCTCAAGATACTAAACTTTGGGACCATCCGTTAAGCCCTCAAAGTTAGCTGTGCTGTTTGGCACTGATTCAGAACCTGTGTTACAATACTGTAGTGGGTTTTGTTTTGGTGCCTTCTGCCATATTATATTTGGAGAAGTGACCCGTGTATTTTTTGTTTAATCTGACACAAAAAAAAAATTGCCAATCTGTGAAAATTTGAGGAGTCTCTTAATGATCTTCAGTGGAGCAGCCCGCTGTGTTAGAGTAGATGAAATATATCTGAGAAACTATGATAATCATGAGGGTTTTATTCTGGTACTGGGATGGAAGGCGGTGGTATCCGAGGCAGATTACAAGCTATGGGGCTGGGACTGTGTCCACCTTGGTTTGTACAGCATATAGCATAGTAGGGCCCTTGTCCTGATGTGGGCCCTTGGGTGCGGTAACACTATAATCCTTAATTATCTGTACATCACATTGTGTGATTTAAAGAAAATTGTCAAGTGTGTTGCTTTGTTTCTACTGTTCAGTATTTTTTATAAAATTCTTCATTGCTTAAGGCAACTTTAAATTAAGGACTCAGTCATATATTTTTCTTGTATTAGTACAATGTTTACTTTCGTTACAGGTTTGAATTTTCTCCAGCATGTGAGAGCCAGCCCTGAAGGCTATGCTCATTTTACACTCTCTGGAGATTATTATAACCGTGAGCTTTCGGGTAAATATAAAATGCATACATTGTTATAGGAGTTGGAAAGCAGTCTTGCATGCTTTAGCAGTGTGGAGTTCACTCAACGTAAATTTTACGTAAGGGGTGGGGAGGGCTTCTGTGTCAGCAAGTTGTCTGGAAGTGGAACAAAGGGGTTTCTTAAATACACCATGATGAAAAAGAAATGTATAGACACACTGTCAACATTAAAATCAAATATATTTTAAAAATCCTTACTTGTATTATTAATTACATCCTAAATAAATCTATTACTTGTTATTTTATACTCACTTTCCTTTTTGGTATTTCATTCTCTTGTTCCAGCCTACTTAACCTTTCTTATAATACAAGAACTCTAAAGAAGACATCCAATTAAATTTTAGATTTAACATATTTAGAGCTGATAAAAGGCAAATAGGATTAGACATTTATATGGACAATGAGAACATCAAAATTACTTTAGATAAGATTTTTTAAAAAGTATACAAACTCTCATAGCTCAGGGTATAAATCAACCACTAAGCGAGGGAGGAACAACTACATTTTATGCTAGTTTACAATGTTTCTACAATTTATATAAAAAACTCCAGAATTATTAAGTGTTGACAATGAAGATATCTTCAGGAATAATCTGTCAATGAAGAAGTAATTAGCTACATTAGCTAGACTGAGTAATTTCTTTCCTGGTTTTGGGATGTGTTTCATGATCTCTTGTAGTAGACATCAATTCACAGCCAAATTCTCTGCAATTGTGTAAAATTCTGCTTATTTATACAACGAGAGAATTTGATACTCCATCATGCCACTAATTAGTATTCATTTGGGGCTGTAGTTTCTTCTAAGACCTGCCACGACTAGATAAGAATATCAGGATATATTTGGCATGGTTCCTATTTGAACAACTTCATACGATCTGGAAATTTGCTTGACTGTTGAATATAAAAGTTCATCTTGAACAGTGTTTGAAAGTAGGAGGCCTTTTCACCAAGGTTGTCTTTACTGGACACTTATGTATGTAAACAGCTTTCCAACATGAACTTAAGATGTTTGTCTAATGGAGGTAACATTTCCTGTGTTCTCTCAGGCTGGGAGCCGTTTATTGAGCCATGGCCATGCTCAGTATCCTGGCAACAACAGGCAGCCAGCCGCCTCCACCCTTCCCGTCTGAAGCTGGAAGCAAAGGCTAAACATCGTCTGGATATCAATATTACCTCTGTGTTAACTGGTGTGTATGAGAACACTCGTAGAATATTATCCAGTATAGCACACGATACTGACATTAGACATTGCTAACTGAGTCCCATCAGTGTCCTCTGACATAAGCCTTGGTATAAGTTTCTTTAGATTCTTCAGGTTGTTGTTGTAGGCAAGTGCTGGTTCAGACATTCTATATTTTATCAGAGTTGGTAAAAGTGTGAAGAGTTTAATTACGTATTTTACAGCATAGTGGGCATGCTTACTTTGGCCATCTGAATTCTCTTAATACAGATGCTAGCAGTAATTTATCTTTAATGAAAAGCAGGCTTTCATTAAAAACTTCCCACGTTTCAAGAATTTAAAAATATTTTAGTACACTTATCAATTTTCAGCAAGTCGATTATATAATGATTACTCATTTAGTCCAGTAATGATATGTATCAATATTCTTATGGGAAGACTGAGTCATGAAGCTCTCACTTTTAATTCCACTTTAAAATCTCACAGTGACTCCTGGCCTAAGTAATAAAAAAAGCCTTGTTTCACCGTCACCTGACACTTGAGATATGGGTTCTCCTGGCCAAACAGAATGTTTGTCGTAGTCTTTTTCTGCATTGATAGTGGAGAGGTGGCTATTATACACTTTTCCTGTTCTGATCGAGGTTCCAGGTATCCATGGTACAGCAGTACAAGAGTAAACTACAAAGAACAAAACATCAACAGTTTGCATTTAGCTGTCCTTATTCATGATTTTATTGAGCCAGCTAAGGATCTTTGGTTTACTCTAGGCTTGATCGCAATGAGGAAGAAGGCTTATTGTCTCCTTCAAATGCCACCTCAGGGATACATGTATTTCTTAAATTGTCCTGCACCAAGTGGTGCTGGGAGAGCAGAGGGAGCCAATGTGGGGGGTGGGGTGGAGGACTGGAATCATCTTAGTCCACACTTTATTTTTTTCTGGGCACTCTATTAAAACTTGTGAGTGCCAGCAAACTGGTATGATTAATGTTACTTTGATTATTCTTCCCTGGGCATGTTTATATAATATGAAAGAGTGCCATAATCTTGTGTGGTACTTTCAAAACCATTACAAACTGTGCCTGAAGCTGATATAGTAAATAAGATGAATTTCCCCTTTAAATTGTGATATTACCCCCCAAGAACATTTTAAGAAAATAAATGGTAGGAATGTTATCAAAGTATCACAACAACAATCGTAGGAAGATAATATAAATAAGCTCAGTACATGAGTGTAGCTGAGGGTGCTTGTTTTGAGCAAACTGCTGTGATTTTGTGAGCTGTGACTTGAAATTAACCTATAAAAGTGGCCTATTGCGACTAGCAGCTAAAATAACTTTGAGATAAATTATTAGTCACTTAAATATGGAAGTGTAATTTTAGTCCTATGACTTTAACATCCATTTCATTTAGTTAGCTGGTACTTTATTCAACTGTCATCTCAACTGACATTTAGCATTTGTCCTTATTCTTATGACCTTTTTGTTTATATCCCTCTAGAACAGTACACGAGTACCAAGCAGTCATGGATGGCAGATTACTGTAAACAGGAGAAAATGGACACCGTCAAATCAGAAGATTGGATGGGATCTTCTGTGGACCCACCATCCTTCGGACAGAGTATGACTTCCGTTAATCATGTATTTCTTTATCTGGAAGTCCTGACATATGCAACCATTTCACTCATAACATTACAAGCTCAAAGTTTGGTGTTTTAAGGAATTCAGGGCAAGAAGAAGTTAGTTTCTGTTGTACCGCAATAATCCCTCTAAGAGCGTTTTCTGTTTTAGGATGCTTGGCTTTGAATTAAGAATTGCACTGCTAATTTTACATCCTTATAGCTGTCAGATGCTCTCAGTGAATGGCAAACTATCTTATAACGCTATCATATAAAAGAACAAATAAGCTGAGTATAATGGTAGCAGAACATTCAACTCTGGGGAGGTTTTCTGCCTCATGTTGCTCAGTGCTCTTTTGCTTGCTATGGGGTAGTGTTAATGATCTCCAAAATAAGCTCACTTCAGTCTTCTTTGTACCAAGGCTTATTTCTCTGAGGCCATTGAGAACTGGAGAACTCTTTGCTGGACAACTGACTTGCTTCTAGTCGTCACATGACTTAATGTGATCTTTCTGAAGTTCTAGGAGTCTTAGCAGTTTTTCTAGTTTCTTTGGAGAATTCAGGTATTGTCTTGAGCTTCAGAAATGTCTCCTCCATTCAGTAAACATTTCATTGCCAAATAAGAGTTCTTTACACCTAAAATTTCTCTCCTCCTAGTGCGCCATGTTACTCTGTTTGTTTGGCTCTTACAGCTAAAAAAGAGAATAGGGAAATAAGAAGAAACAACAAAAAGCATCTATTTTGTATTTTTTTGGCTCCTCTTCCATAGGATTCTGAGATTATTTCAGGAGTCTGTTTTAAAGAGAAAAACGCTGGTCTGTCCCACTCACACTGGGCTGTACTAATTCACCTATGAGGTATCTTTTGCCCAAGAATATATTCCCCTCCTCAATGAACAGACCATAAAGTTTCAGAAAGTTCTGAAATCCTTGGACGATGTCAGTTCTGAGTTGCAGTCCTGCAAGGCAAATGGTTAGTTTGGCAGTCCAAATGCCACTTAATTGCTATACAGTCAGATCCTGCAGAAACATGACTTTTCAAAACAAGACCTCTCCTGGTATAATAAAGGAAATACAGGCCTCTTTTGTTTTATTGATGTTTTTCTTGGTATTGTAGCAAATTTAATCCTGGGACTTTTTCTGTATCAGTGTCAGCTTTCACAGTGAAACTGTAATAGCAATGGTCTTCCCAGCACAAAGAGCCAATGAATTTAATATCCCAGCAGGGTTTACAGTGTTGTTACACTAACTGTAATTTGGCCTGACTGTATTAGTTTTACTTAACAGTATGCATTGAGCATGAATAATAAAATATCCCCATCAAAGAGAAAATATGATCCTCATGATCTGTGATTTGTTTCTTTAAATCAGTTGAGAAATAAACATTAACGCTTTCCCTGATTTAACTCCATGTCTCTCAGATCAGCCAGGAGATATTAAGGTTAACCAGTTTAACAACTGAATTTGAAGGAAACTGTGTTAAACCTGGCTAAACATTTTGCTTTGAATATTCACCTTAATTCTAAGAGAGCATTGCATGTGGGTGTTCTTGACTTGCTCTTCTCCCCCATGTGGCAGTTGGAACTTTTTTCCAGAAGGAATAGAAATTCTCAAATTCTAGTTTAGCATTAGGAAATGGATAGTGCCCATTTACTGATTGATGCCAACAGTCTGTGTAACTCTCCTTATTCTTGTATGCATAATAGAGAAGCATCTGCCTGTATATCTGCATTTTTCCTTACCTGCTAACTTTGTCTTTCCTGTCTGCCAGGCCTTCCCCTTGTCTACCTTAGAACTAGGAGTACAGCCAGTCTGACTAACCTAGAACATCAGATCTATACTAGAGGTACTGTACTGCAGAGAGAGAGAGAATGCTTTGTTTTTTCTAAGTAATGTCTTGTTCAACAAATACTGCACTGTATAAGTGACTTGCCTATAAATCAAGCCTCTAATTCCTATATATAAAAGGTAACAAGTACCATATATATATATGAGTTGTTCATCCCTGTCGTGCACCCTGTCTATCTCTCGTGTGTTTTCTGGGTCTGTCGGCAGGGAGGGAAGTTGAACAGCTAGTCCTATTGAGGAAGGCTATCTCCTTGAGGGAATGAAAGCGGAATCTTATCCTGCTCTGAGTCCATTTCCTAGGCATTAGGGTAGAAGTTTGGTAGAAATTCCTCAGTGTATAGACAAGTGCTGTAAATACTTACTTAAATACCAAGATCTGATAATCTGTTGAATACCCCTGCTGTATTCAGTGTATTAAAAATTAGGATGATTTGAAAAGCATATTTGTTTTCAGTGAGCATCAGAAAGTAAAATATTTTTAATAAATGAAATGTTAATTTATGTGCTATATGTTTAACGTCTACTGTCTTTTAAACAAAGTTTTCCTATTTAAAATAACAGGTTATTTTCAATTTGAGTCATTATGGAAAAGTAAATAACAAGTTTGACACAACTTTTTTACATGGGAAATGATTTAACAAATGGTTAGGGGGGAAAGCCTGAAATAAAACATTTGAAGTCTTTTTATATCGCACTTCATAAATGTTTTACTCTTGGTGCACAGATAATTCACAGAATCAAAAACAAGTTTAAAATATAAGAGCTATATGCGGATTTAATTTTTTGAAGAGTAATGTATTTTGCTTAGACCCTTTAATGAGTTTCTGTACTAAAATGATACGCACACAGATACATTCAGAGTATTGTATGTAAAAGTAAAAACCTTGCCCAAGTAAGAACTCCTGTGTTCATTCAAAATTTGATTACTGGAAGGCTAAATTACAGTATTTTATACTTTTACAATCGACTTTAATGAGAGTTGAAACAAAAGAAAATAACTTGTACAAAAAAATCCTTCTGATTTCATATATTTTTGAATCAGCAGCTTGAGAAGTTGCAATCTGTACAGCATGTTTTATTTTGAAAATCATCATACCATAAAATTATTGACACAATCCAAAAAAATTTTTTGTAATTGCTCTTGAAAATATAAATCAACAACTGATTAAGTGCCAGATTAAAAGTTTTTCCTCTGCTCTGTAATCCTATATAACTGGAGGCAACTATATTTTACTAAATCTAGCCCATTGTCAGAAAGATGATTGCGAATCTATGAATGGCAGAAGACAAAATTTTGATCTGGAAGAACTTGATCTTCCTGTTTTTGAAATTACTAAAAATTTTGCTATCAATTTCAGTGGAATCCCTATTAAGTCGTAACTGACGTTGTTAAGAATATAGACATCCTTTTTCATTCACTGTTTGGAATAAAGTTGAATCTGATGTTCAGTAACATATTAAAGAATGGACTGTTTTGGCAACTTGTTGGTATGTGTGTGAAGAAAGACATATTAAGATGCCGTATTATATTTAGTAGACCTAGACTGCTGTACAGTTTTTACTGTTGGTAGGCACTCCTGACCACTTTGTTCAGAAGCTTCATAATTATTCCTTAACTTTGCACTTTTTAAGTGCTTTTACATCTAATTCTACATACTTTCAAAATTTATATTGCCATAAGAACATATAAAAGTGTCAAAATAAATAAGATAATGTGTGTGTCAGGGTGACTATAAGCAAAGAACATGTATTTTATTTGTGTGAGTAAGCAGTTGAACAAACCATGCAGGATTAAACCCTTGGCAGTGATTGTATTACATCTCTTATCCACTAATAAATTCCTGTATTTCGTGGGACAGATTCTCAGTAGCTATAAATTGTCATAGCTTCATTAAAGTCATAGGAGCTATGACCACTTACACCTGCCGAGGATCTGCCCCAGTAGATATAGAAAACTAGAGACCTGCTTCAGGATACAAATAAGTCCTGCTGAACTCAGTAACTACTGCCTGTATGTCGTGGTGGGAGAATAAGTCCTCAGAATATGAGAAATACTGAATTATGGAAGTACCTGTATTTATATGGATTTTCATCTTAAAATAAAGGCAATGATTAATCATTAGAAACAATCATTTATATTTGAAAATAGATAAATGATTGTCAATTATTATAATATTTAATTTCTGTGTTGCCATTTCATGAGTCCGTTCACCGCCGGAGGGCAGTGAAAGGCAATAGTTAAAATATTGTGCTCTTTTTCTGACTTTCACATTTTAGAAAAATGTATGCTGAGCAATATATTAGGCTTCATTCTTTTATATTTTTTTAAAACCATTTTGTTCTAGTGATGTTTTCCTAATGATTAAATGTAGTGAGCAGCCACTTTTCTCCCCCCCCAAAAAAAAAAAAAAAAAAAATCTTTGAAGTTGACCATTTGTTTTTGTCAGTCAGAAGCAATATCCTGTTATGACAATAGCCTTAGTTGACAGAATGCAATGTAATAGGAAATAGCAGGGTAGAATCTGCTCTTGTTAATAAAACAGTCTTAACATACACACTCTTTATTACACGAAAAAGGTCAGCTATGATAGATGAACTTCATTATTCAATGTTTGTGTAGCCTTTAGTTCTACATTTTAACAGTTCCAGTTTTTTCTTTGGATGCATTCAGGTTGATTTTGTGTTTGTTTACTTTATGATCTAAAATGACCTTAAGCTGTACAGACAACATATTTCTGCCTTGCAGTCATTGTTAATGATTAATAATAACTTTTAAGTGGGTACTGGATGGCTCAGTGATCTGTAGTGAGTAATGCAGAGCTTTTCTTCTTTAGTTGATGGCTTAAATCCAACCCAGGGTAGTAGTAACTGTATGTGGTTACCATCTCATGAGTGTTTGGGCATATATGAAATATGTTGGAGATCTCAGTTCAGTTCCTAGTTGGACAGCTGTCAACATAATAATCACTGCCAGTGTGGAGATACTTGTTTGCCAGTCTTGGTAGAGGCACCAAAGAATGAATGAACATGGCGAATGAACTGACTTTTCATTTCTAGTGGGAGAGCCTCTGATCTGGGGCTGATGCAGATTGGTGAGACTGTGTGGGGAAAGCTTCCTTTGCTCACTGTATACCTGTTCTGTGAATATAGGACTTCAGTTTCCAGTGATGACAGTTTGACACAAGCATATATTGTGTGTGTGTGTGTGTGTGTGTGTGTGTGTGTGTGTAAAAATGCTTTTATATTTCTATTTTTTTCTCTTTCACTTTGTGCCAGTTTTGGTTCTCTAGACTTTCTGATTTATTATAACTGTGAAATCTCCACCAAGTTTTGTCAGTACCTAACATGTTTCTGTGAGATACATTTAATAAAGCCCTCTTTTATTCTTTTATAGCTGAAATGAAGACCCCAAAACGCAGACAGCCCTTTGTACCATTTGCATTGCGGAATCACACCGGATGCACTCTATGGTTTGCTACCCTAACTACTACCCCTACCCGGTAAAGAACTGTTATGGTCTCATTGTAACAATATTTGTCATGCCTTTCTGTGATGCAGGTGCTGTGGAAAAGGATAAGAAAGTAGATTTGTTTTCTGTTGATGTATCTTGCCATTCCTGGCAACATTTTTTTTTTTAATTCAAAATTTTTTAAAATAAAGCCAAGAGGAAGCATAGTGACATTTGCGATAAATTTAAAAAAAAAAATCACTTTTATTCATATTGGATCTAAATTTTTTAACACAAACTAAAATCTCTAATCATGATGACCCTTTAATCACTTTGAAGCATTCCCAAAGTTGCCAGTACAATGTTTGATTTTCTTTTTAAACCTTTTAAAGACCATCTCCGATAGACAGGTTTTTTTTTTTTTTTTGCAGAGCTGTTAGTTTTCTCTCATAAGACAGGTTTTACTATATTGTGATGCTAAGTTGTCTTTTCGTTCAGGAATATGTACAAATTAAGAACAAGAACTTATACCATAGAAGTTTTAGTCTGGTGTGATTCTGATTACAGTGCAGCGCTATCTCACAGTGGGAGTCCAGGTGTCGTTCCTGAGGAAAATGGAACATTTCTTGATGATGCACACAATGTCAGTGAGTGGCGAGAAGTTCTCACTAGTGAGGAGATTCCATTCGAATTTGAAGCCAGAGGGAAACTAAGACACAGGTGAAGGAGAAAACCATCAGTTTTCCTTTTGAATTTATTCACACATTCACAGGAACACACATTTATATACGCATTCACGGGAACATACTTTTTGGAATGCTGTCCAGTAGATTTTGTTTAATATTTGGCAATTTTTAATCTTTCCTTAATTTTTACATACTTGCAAATGTATAATATCTGTGGCTAAATTCTGCCATTAGACAAGCAACCTATTCACATGGATGTCAATGGGAGTTGTGTATAAATGATTTTTTTCATTTTAATTTTGTAAAAGTTGTACACTTCTACCCCTATATAACGCTGTCCTCGGGAGCCAAAAAATCTTACCACGTTATATCGGACTTGCTTTGATCTGCCGGAGTGCGCAGCCCTGCCCCCCCGGAGCACTGCTTTACTGCGTTCTATCCGAATTCATGTTATATCGGGTCGCGTTGTATCAGGGTAGAGGTGTATTTCCTGAGAAACTTGTGGGGAAAAAATTGTCCGTTTGCTTAACTCAATGTCTGCACACGCTGTAAAGAATACATGTTGGTTAGCAGTTGAATTTAAAACCAGAGGATACTAACAAATATTTAACAAGTTTATTTTTTGTTTTGCATGTAGTGCCATACGGGCTATAGTTTTATGTGTATAATTTGTATTAGCTGACCGTGGATAATTGCCTCTTAAATTAAAAGCACATTTTTAAATCCTTGGAATAGAAAACTATATTTTTACATTTGAATAGTCAAGAATTAATCTTCTCTTAATACAACAGATAAATCCAGACATATATTGGTTCTAATTATTGTCTTGGCTTTCCTTTGTGAGACGATGCCTTAATGATAATTTGACTTTATCTGAACTGACAGGCACACACACGATCTAAGAATTCATCAGCTGCAAGTGAGAGTAAATGGCTGGGAACAAGTCAGTCCGGTGTCGGTAGACAAAGTTGGAACCTTTTTCCGATATGCAGCACCTGACAAGAACACATCATCTTCTACTGTAAGTTCTGATTCTGAGTATATTTCAATGATATCGTTTCACAAAGTTTACTTGGGTAGTAATCTTCTCTTCAATTTTATTTCTAAAGCAGTGACTGTTCACTGATAGGACCTTCTTTCTCTTCAGTCAGCTCAAAATGAGTGTTTAGTGATCTTGGGTCAGTTACCAGCTGACAGTTTTACACATTGCAAAAATAACATACATTCGGTAGTTATCAAAGTTAGTCTGTGCTCAACAGAGCATCGAGGCTTAGAATGACAGAAATATTGCATTAGTGAAGGTGTCATGGATTGATTAAAATTATGAATCCCATCAACATTGCTCGGATGTCCTGTTCCTCTATTGCAGGCTTATTAGGTCTGCCTTCCATGGTTAATTGATTGAAAATAAACGATCTTGACAATTTTGTATAATTCTGGGGTTGTTGTGTTGGGGTGTTGTTGCTTTGACAAAAATCTGTTTTGTGAATGAAAAAATGTAATTGAGCCACCCACAGGCTTGCATTCCTGGTGGGGCCTAATGACAAAGCAATCCTGTAGGCATAAGGAGTAGATAATGAAACTGAAGGGTGCCAGGCTGCAAGTTGCTGAATCCCCAGGGAAATTTAAAGTTGATGGTCTCTTGGCATCAGGCAGGATTTGGCTCTAATTTTATAAAATTATTCAAAGGGCAAATCACTATTCAGCAGGAGTTTTGGGTGTGGAGGGACCTGTTAAATATTTTCAGTAGTCTTGACAGTTGCATATTATAGCAAGCATCGTATCATCCCAATTTCCTTGCCATATATATATATATATATATATATATATATATATTTATTTAAGATCTGTTTTTGCTTATGTCAGCAAGATGATGTGGTAAAGAACTACTCTGTGGTTGAAATTACTCTGCATATATCTCTAATATTGACACATTTTCCAGCAACTCCCTTCTCTTCTTTGTTACAAAACAGAACTACAAAGTACAGGTAACAATCACATTTTACTTTTTGGAACTAATCTTCCTGACACCTCTCCAGAGCCATGGAGAGCATCAGGAAAACTATTGACTATAGTTTAGCTTTGCTTCTCACAAGGCAATGAGGTACTTTAGAAGGGACATTAGCAGTTTACAATGTGCTCTGATTGGTAAGTTTTACTTTATTCTTGTCTAGGTTGGGAGCCCCATCAGTAGAACAAATATAATACATCCCCACGTCTATGTGAGTACATTTTTTCATTGTTCCTTTAGACATGCGTTAATTAAAGTAGAATAATTCTATGAATGGAGTGATGATTGTTCTCTCTTTATAAACAGTTTGACAGACTTGGTACAAACTGTATCCATGCAATGATACTGTGACTTCCACAATCAGATAATTGTTACTCCTGCGGGAATTCTGTTCCAAAAAAATAAAAATTCTGCACACAATATTTTAAAATTCAGCCAATTTTATTTGTCAATAAATAAATGTGGAGGCTCCAGCATGGCAATGGGGAGCATAGGCCACTGGCTGCATAGAGGTGGGAGATCACCCTGAAGCCCACCCCCTCCCTCCATTCTTCCCTGGGGACAGGGACTCGGAGGTGAGGCAGCACCCGACCCTGACACAGCGCAAGGGCTGAGCCTGCCCCAGAAACACCGGGGCCCTGCCCCTCTGCACCAGATGTGGGCAGGCAGGCTCAGTCCAGCAGGATCCAAGGATGGACGAACTTAGTGTGTTTGTAAGGCCCGGCTTGACAAAGCTTTGGCTGGGATGATTTAGTTGGTGTTGGTCCTGCTTTGAACACAGGATTGGACTAGATGACCTCCTGAGGTCTCTTCCAACCCTAATCATCTATGATCCCCCTGCCCAATCCCATCCCCTTTTCTTCCCCACTGCCTCTTCCCCCACTCCACCACCCTGACCCCTTTGCCCTGCCCCACCGCAGGCACTCACCATTGTACAGAAAACAGGATGGCTCCCAGCACACACAGAAGGGGAGGACAACTGGCACTAGGACCCAAGAGGCGGTGTCCAGCTGCAGTGTCAGCTAGCCTGAGTGGCACCATCTCTCACCCGGACAGCTCTGGCGCATGACCACTCTTGCGGCTTCCTTTGCTTCCCCATCATTTGCAGGGAAGCAAAGATGTCTGTGTGGGACATGAATTCTGTGCGCGTGCAGTGACACAGAATTCCCCCAGGAGTACAATGTATTTATTTGACATCTGATTTAATCACTCCTATTTTCTTGAACCTGTTGTATGTTAACTTCCATTCTTCCATTATTTCCTTTGCAAGGAAAGTTGTTATTTTCTGAGGCAGAATGGAAAAAAAATAAGAGATCCCCAAGGAATAACAACTTATTTTGTCCTTGCAGGACACCCTTCATAACACCAACAACCCTTACCCTTCTGTGTGACTTAGTTCATTTCATACTAATTTTGCAACAGCACGACACGTTGCTGCTTCTCTATCATCTCAAGCAACACTGGGTGGAACTGATCTGTTTGCACACTAGATTATTTATAAATAAATGTATTTCTGAAGGATTAGGGGTTCTACACAGCAATAATAGTTATGTAGTAATAATTCAGGAGACCAAACAAAGCTGTTCATCATTCTTCAACATTCAAATGGAGAGTCACCAACATCAGCTCTCCCACATACCACAAGTGTGGATAGTTGTTGGTAGAACTTTAACTTATGCCCTTTTTCATGTTGATAGAGTCCACTAAGCTAGTAAAATAGCATTTTTGTGGGTTAGGGAGCATCTTGAACATCACTCCAATATTTCAAACAGTTCTCAAGAAATCCAGACAATATACACCTTCGTGTATATGTGAAATGAGTCCAGACTTCGTTGGGAGCTCTTGTCTAGGTTTTCACCTTCTTTGATTCCGGTTTCATATCCTGTTGATCCTGTTCCTTTCAGCCTTCTTCCTCTTTCGCTTTCCTTTTTGGCCCAGAAATATTCTGCTTTCTTTCAATGCAGATATCCCCGTGTCCTCTTGTTTGCTGCTTTGTTCTGACTATGCTCAATGCTAACTCATCCCCCAGATGGTATTTCGTAAGGATGTGCACTTCAATAGGGAGACACCATAGACCTCCCTCTCTACTGCCTTGGGTCATCAGTTATATATTTGTGAGGCGAATATAAAACCCTACCAAATCAGAATGTTAACACTTAACACCACTAGTCATTCTACCCCAGACGTAAATGATTACATAAGGTGCCAGGCTTTTGGAGAATAAGACCCCAGTAGTTTCCAGGATGACTGAGCACTGGTTAAATGTGACTGTCCAGAACTGTAACTAGTTCACTCTGGCACTGACTTTGGAAAAGGATCTGCAGACTTTTAGGTCAGCTAAGAGAAAAAAAGAATAATGGGAGCATCTGGTAGAGTTTTCTTGGAATAGATTTATAGGCATTGATATGGTACCTGAAAAGGTAGAAGGGATAGGTGAGTGGGTAGTTATTTACATTTCTGTATGTTTTAATGTGAATCTTTTTGAGAACTGACCACTCAGAGTTTAAGGTCAGAAGAGACCATCATGATCATCTAGTCTGACCTCCTGCACATTGCAGGCCACAGAACCTCACTCACCCACTCGTGTAATAGATCCTTAACCTCTGGCTAAGTTAGTGAAGTCCTCAAATCATGATTTAAAGACTTCATGTTACAGAGAATCCACAGTTTACACTAGTTTAAACTTGCAAGTGACCTGTGCCCCATGCTGCAGAGGAAGGCGAAAACTTCCCAGGGACTTTGACAATCTGACCTGGGAGAAAATTCCTTCCCAACCCCAAATATGGCAATCAGTTAGACCCTGAGCAGGTGTGCAAGACCCACCAGATAGACACATGGGAAAGAATTCTCTGTAGTAACTCTGACCCCTCCCCATCTAGTGTCCCATCATCAGCCACTGAAGATATTTGCTGCTAGCAGTCGCTGATCGGCTACATGCCATTGTACACAGTTTCATCATATCATCCCCTCCATAAACTTCTCAAGCTCAGTCTTGAAGCCAGTTAGGGTTTTTGCCCCCTCCACTCCCCTTGGAAGGCTGTTCCAGAACCACCACTAATCACGAAAAGGCTTTAAGAAGCATTGCAGTCTGTTTTCTCTGCTCTGTTCTCATCTACTTTGACACCCTAATCTGCACCAAACTAAAAAGGAAAATAAATCTTTTCCAAGCTGGCACTGCTTGACATGTTTACCCCTATTCAAAAGAAGCATAAGAAGAAAAGGCTGCTTACTCTTATTACTCTTTCTCTACCTCTTTATTTATTTATTTATTTATTTGTATTGTGGTACCACCTAAAGGCCCCAACCTTGGATTGTTCTAGGTACTGCATACACATAACAAATTGGTCCTTGACCCACCGAGCTTACTGTCTAAGTAGAACACTGGTTCTGGGCACATCTTCACACCATAAAACTCTTTTTAAAAACTGATCTATTTAGTGCTCATAATTAAGTATGGGGGAAGACTGAGGCATAAGAATGGAAATTCCAGTTGATACGTTTACCTCTAATCCTGATCCAAAGCCCATTGAAATTAGTGGAAATTCTCTATTGCTTTACAATGAGTTTTGGAGCATGTCCTTAATTCCATTGAGGATTGTATCCTGTGGGGCTAAAATATGGCATTTTAGGAAAGGAACAGTAAGGCTTCTCCTATACTGCATAAACCTGTGATTTAAATATTACAGAAAGTGTTCAGTGTTGTAGTAATACGAGCTACCTGCAACAGAAGGGAACATTGGTAAAAGCAAGCGCCAGAACCACAAAAGACCCACACTGGCCAGATTATCAAAAAATCAATCTGCACAAATAGCAGAATGACAAACTCTATTTTTGATAGTGTTTGAGGAGACAGTACTCTTCTATCATTGAATGACTCTTGGACAGAATCACTAATTCCAGGAAAAAGAAGTGTTAGTTTCTCCCTGCCAGAATTTTTGTTTATTATTGAATCAGTTTTAAAACAACAATCCTAAATGGTGAAGCTAAGAGATCTTGGCACTGCTCATCTTCTCCTGCTGCTGTTGTCGTCCGCAGTGCTGGGAGCACAAGGTTAAACGCAGAACTGTTTGTCTTCCACCTGAACTGGGTTCAGAGTTCACCAGAAATATTTAAGAGCAAAACTTTTAAGAATTAAATAAAATATACTGTAGCATAACATGATAGCAAGATTATATTTGTTAATACTTCTCTTTAAAATCTTTAGAATTCTTCTTTAAGGACATAATATTTTGAAATAGAAAATCTCAAGTAAATTACTAACCCCATAACTAAGGTTAGTATTGTGAGTTGCTTTCATTGGATGGTGAGTTTAGTTGAGGTGTCTCAGTTGTTTTATTTAAAATCTTCTTGTGAACTTTGTACCCAGAACTGGGGCTGTGTTTAAAAAAATAAAATACTTTTGTGTTTTTCCTTATGATCTTAGACTTGCTGAATGTGCTGCTGGCAAGTTTCAGCAAAACTATGTACATTTCATTGGGTTATATTTGTTTTTTTTTACATTGTTTTAATAAAGTTTTTGGCAGTTCAAAATCCTGGACCGACTGTCCGTTCTTTCTCAAATACAAGAACATTGTCAGCATGTTCTGGGCACAGTCTCTTAAAACAATAGTTACTGTAGCAATTTTTCTTTGGGTCTATATACAGTATGGATTTTTTATGTTTCTGTAGTGTGAAGGGGCAAATGCATTGTTTTAAAGTTTATAATGTCACTAAGGATTTTGTGATAATGCATTGTGTGTGTATGTGTGTTATATATATATATATATAAAAATAAAAAAAATACACACACACACACACACACACACACACAATTTGTTAATCTAGATATCTGAGGATATTTTTCTGACTGTGTATGCAGAAGGTCAGTGACTGTTGAAAGAGTGGGAAGCACTAAGGAAAATGAGAATGAACAGAACCTTGATTTATCACAGGCTGTTTTGAAATTTTTTGAAAACATGAAACATACTAATAAAAATGTTTAGCATAAATAATGCTCTTAACATTCTAGCTCAGGAATGCCCAGGATGCAGCCACTTTCCTGTTTGCTACCATATATAGGGAGTTGCAGTTCATAAAGAGCAATGAATGTAGCAGGCCAAATCTGCTCTTCCTTTCTAGTGGGTTCCTTGTTTTTATTTTCATTCCTTTTTTCCTGTAGGCTGACAAGCCCAAATAATGAGCTCGTGTTTATCAAACATGATATAAGCACAAGTAAAAATTATGGGTATTTTTAAAAATATATGAAATGTGTAAATTAGGTGTGGCCCTTGGGTTACTGGCAAGCTGCAGTTATTGCAAAGATTGGGTGTTCCTTTGCTAGATATCATCATTGCATTTTCTTATACATAAACTTTTAAAATGGCTTTGCAGTTTTCTTCATTGCCTCCAGTTCGTGTGGTATTTGAAGTTACCATGGAAGGTAGTGCTCGGAAGGTGATTACAGTGCGCTCTGCGTTGATTGTGAAAAACAGGCTGGAAACACCAATGGAATTAAGGCTGGATAGCCCTTCAGCTCCTGACAGTAAGTCTCAGAACGCTATCGCTACACTGCCCTGCTACATATCAGTGAGAGAAACCTTGCTGTCAGAACCACTTATGATGGACCCAGTTTTGGTTGTCTCAAACAATTTTTTGTCCTGTTCTCTAGTAAAAATGAATGTCTAGAAGATGCCATCAAAAGGTTCAAAGTATAAAAGCAAGTAAGACTTCCCTAAAAATCTTATGTAGAGATTTTTCCTGTGGATAAAGTACGAAATCTCAAGCAACAACAAGAATTTTGTGTTATGCTATTGTCAAGTTAGTATGACATTCCTGTCCCCAGCTTCTTTCAAAGCAGAAGAAAGGAATGCTTAAAGTATTGTGCTTTGTTTACTTATCTTCAGTTTAGAAGAGTCAGACTTCTTTTATTTCTTTGCCTTAAGTCAAAATTACATAAGCTTGTTTTCTACAATAGATTCTTTACCTAACGTCTAGGATTTTCATCATCTTAGTCAAACAGCTTGAGAGCTCTATAAACAAGTGCATTTGAAAGACTTTACAGTATATTTGTGTCATATGAGAGAGGGCTTGCTTCTTTTTCTTTAATTGCAGCTATGTGACAGTCATCTTTCATGTGAGCAAGGAAAACGCTAGTACTGGCAAAAAAATGAATTCTGTACATTGGGAGTATTTCAGTGCAGATCTGAGGCACTGGGATATAGTGGTCTCACATCCACACTCTTGAACAGTTTTTAACCCAAATTCTCTTGTGTGTCCACCATAATGGCAGAAGAACCGATTACCCCAATGAAGTTTGATTCCTGGAACCGAAGTTCTGAAAAACACCTGAATTTGTTTTTTCTTGGAGAGGGTGGGGGGACTGAGGAGAAGAGCGGGGGGAAAAGGGGGAACCTTACAGATTTCAACACTACTTGTGTTGACAAAAAATAGCCCTAACTAGGGGGGGAATGCTCAACAAGCTAAATTGAAGGAACCAAAGCGAGTTTTAATTTGCTGCTTAGGTGAATTGGAGGAGATGAGGATGGAAGAGGGCAACACCTCCTTATAAGTCCATGTCTAGAACACGCCACAGATGAGATAAAGTCCTTCTGTCCTCCAACAGTCAGAATTTGGCAGAGGGGTTCGGTCTTTGGTGCTGTGTGCAGACGTAATTCAAGAGTGTGGATCTATTTTGGCAATTTACTTGAAGAACTCTAGTAATAGATGAGTAACTTTTCTTTCCACACCCACTTAAAATGGTACTTTTAACCAAGGCAACCAGAGAAACCAAGTTAGAACTCCAGCTAATTTTTTTTAATCCATTCCCAATTTATCAGGAATCAGCCCACTGGTTCTATAAGCAGGACTTTCTTGCTGTTTGACTCACTATTAGGGGCACTTTAAACAACAGTTTGGCATGTGGACCGGATGAACTACGTATAATGGGAAATGTACTGCTTCTTTCATTAAAAGCATTGTCCAAAGTTTATAACTGAAGAAATTATTTATAGTTTGACCAAAGGACGCAACCTGAAGCATGTGTTTTCTTTGGGATTTGGTTGCAGAACCTGTAGTGCTTCCAGCAGTAATGCCAGGGGATTCCTTTGCTATTCCATTACACCTTACATCTTGGCGATTGCAGGCCAGGCCAAAAGGAATGGGAGTCTTTTTCTGTAAGACTCCCATTCATTGGACTAATGTGCAGAAGGCAGCAGAGGTATGTAGCAGCAAACGAGAGTGCCATTCGATGGAGTCTGAAAACAGCCGATTTTTCAGGTAATTATGACCTTATAAGGCTAAATATTTTGCTATAACTTACCAGTTATTGATAGGTGAATTAATGTGAAAGTAAGTAGTACTAGAAAAAGCTAAAGTGGAATGGGAAAGAGGTTGTTTAGAGAGAAATCTTTGTAGAGTTTTGTTTGACACCTTAAGTATAATATGAGGTGTTTAAGTGTGACTACACTGTAATTGTACAAGGAAGATTAGATGGGATATGAGGTCATATCCATCAGAGTATTTAAAAATAGAAAATGGGCCCCGCTATGATGGCTGGAAGGAAGAGCATTATGTCTCCATCCCAATCCCACAAGCTGTGGCTGGATGTACAAGGGTAGGGAACCACAAATCACTCTCCCAACTTCCTTTGATAAACAGTCACTACAGGTGCAGGAAGCAGAAATTGGCATTAGTTTGGCTGTGACACTTTCTTCTTTGCTGACATCAGAAGTGTACAGAATCTTCTTAGGAACCAGAAAACAGTCAGTAAAGCATTAGAGGCTTTTTAAAAGTTTCTGTCATAAGACCAAAATGTTGGTTCTTCCCGTTCTTGACCATCCCTGTAGCAAAAGTGTAAAATTACAAAACAACCACTCTATTAACCTTTAATGTAATAAAATCAAATAATAGAAATTAGAGATGGGAATTAGGTTACCTAGTCTGTCTTTCTGCCAATGCAGGATTGTTGTTTACGGTCCAAGTGCATTGTCCAAAATATTAAGTACTTTGTTTTAATCCCCATAATGTCAACACATAATGAACACTACATGGTATCTCATAATTCCTTAGTTTGATACAGGTATGGATGCCATCAACTTGTTTGGCCTTTCCCAGACCTGAAGAAGAGCTCTGTGTGGTTCAAAAGCTTCTCTCTCTCATCATCAGAAGTTGATCCACTAAAAGATATTATATCACCCACCTTGTCTCTTGAGGCTTTATATATGACATTCCTAAAAATAGTTGAGGAAAATGACCTTTGCTTAGTGAATAGTTATCATTTCATAAAGCCAACACGTTATAGTTCAGATTTAAAAAATATATACTGTTTTGAAGTCATTACTGTAGGATGCTAAGCAATTTTTATAAGATGTGAGTACCTCTCCAAAGAACATGTTACCCGAAGAAGTGTTATTTTACTTCCTCATTTGATTGTCTAATTTTAATCCCAAAAGATGATATTGTCTAGTGGTTAGAGCAGGGAGGACAAGAAAAACAAAAATACAGTTGCATTATAGAATGCAATTTTAATTTATTTTGGCAAGTATAATTTAGTTTTTAATAATATTTTGGAGCGTACCAGTAATATATTTTGTAAAAGTAAAAGTTTAGTATTCTGAGATTGCTATTAAGTGTGTGTTGAGAGGTGCAATAGGACTTTTTTGTGAGGATAATCAGTTTGTAGATTAAGGAAGATTCTACTATAATTATGTGTGGTAGTTCACAGACTTGTTATGAGGTGTAATTGTTTGTAAACTGTTTTGAGAGTATCAGATGAGTCAATATAAGTGCAAAATATTTGGAGTATTTTACAATCAAGTTTAAAATGTTTATTATAGAGAATTCATTCTAAATGCTGTACGGGGTTTGAATCGTGTAAATTGCACTGTGGCGCGAGATTCAATCTGGTGCTTGGGAAGTCAAAGTACAACTATTCCATTCAGTCCATTGCTCTTTTTTCACACGCATCTGTCTTTCTTCATAGGTTTTGTGTGGCTATAAAGAAAGAGAATTACCCAGATTACATGCCCTCAAACATATTTTCTGACAGTGCTAAACAGATTTTCAGACAGCCTGGGCATACCATTTATCTCCTGCCAACTGTGGTAATCTGTAACTTGCTACCTTGTGAACTCGAATTTTATGTTAAAGGGATGCCAATTAATGGGACACTAAAACCTGGCAAAGAGGCAGCATTGCATACAGCTGATACATCTCAGAACGTTGAGCTTGGTAAGGTATTACAGAGGTAGTATTATTTGCTGTTACTACAAGAGCAGCTCAGAATGACTGCATGTTTTGTTATACAAACCACGATGGCACCAAAAAGAAAAATAAGCTTTTTAATACGATGTGATGTTTTCATTGGGTTGCAGCATTTCTTATAAAATTGTTCATCAAACACACAGTTGTTCCCCTTTTCCCTCACCTCTTCCCCTTTGTTCCCCATACACAGAGAAAAGATTGCCAAAAAGGAGCCAAACAGGAGTCTTGAGTGGCTTGAGTTTGGTGTAGTTGAATTTCAGTCAGAGATTCAAAATGGTATCTTGTCATGGACAAGCCTTGGTGTTATCAAGCACAGTGTAAAACATCTGTGGGCTTTCTTGTAGCCTCCATGCAACATCTTGGAGTGTTAGGATATGTCTACACAGCAGTTAGACACCCATGGCTGGCCTGTGCCAGCCGACTTGGGCTCATGGTGCAGGGCTGTTTCATTGCTGTGTAGACTTACAGGATCGGGATGGAGCCTGGGCTCTAGCACTCTGTGAGGTGGAAGGGTCCCAGAGCCTGGGCTCCAGCCCAAGACTGGAAGGCTGCACAGCAATGAAACACCCCTGCAGCCCAAGCCCCACGAGCCCAAGTCAGCTGGCACAGGCCAGCCACTGGTGTCTAGTTGCTGTGTAGACATATCCTTAAAGGCTCTGCCAAATGAGTGGGTAAGGTCTGTTTGTGGGCACTTGTTACCAGGGGGATTTGATAGGGTTTGAGTAGCTGGGATGATTAGTGTACCTCTCACTGGTAGGGGTTTGAAGACTTTCAGAGCGTACAAAACTCAAAGGGGAGGCGTTAGTAGAGAGTCATCTGGTCCCCACATTAGTCTTGCAAGGTAGAAGTAATTGTTTCAGGCCAACAAACTGTGGAGGTCTTGGAGAAATACTGGGAGTAGGAGGAAACTGATGTTGAAATTTTCAGAGGTGCAGTGTAGACTTCATTTGATGTATCTATAAGCTCAGCTCTGATCTTGACATACTACAGCTGAAAGAAATTGTGTGTCTTTAATGTGAGTCAGTAGCTTCTCCTTGTCCAGTGTTTGCAGAAAAATGATTGTCCTTCTCTACATTCAAGTTTTAACCTGTCTTATTGAACTCTAAACTGAAAAGAAAAATGCATCTCTCTTATTCCTATACAGAATTCAGTCAGGAAGGGGCCTTGTCATGGCTAACTATGAAATGCTGTGAAAGACCAGAGACAGATGTAATGTGAAGTGCAATATGTACATACATACATACATACATACCCCAACCATTCTGTTTCTGATATTTGCAGTATTGGCAACCGTAAACGTTCAAAAATCATGAGCCAGGCCCACCCAAAATCAGGAAATTGGCTTTAAAATCATGATTTTTAAAAAAAGTAGTAGTTATTTTGGGGTTCTTTTTCTTTACTTTCTGGTTTCTGAGCCTTTATGGTACACTCGGGTCACATTTTCAAGACTTTTTTCAATGCAACCATCAGGTCTAGAAGCTTATTTCTCCCGCCTCCCCGCTTCCACTCTTGATTAAAACCGAGAGTTTCACAAAATCACTTAATTCCAGGAGCTGGGTCTTAAAGAAAAATACCGAATGTTGCAAAACTCGCAGTAAAATCGCAAGATGGGAACACTGTATTTGTAATATGTTAAATTTCCAAGTGAGGCCAGTTTCAGATTTTAGAGTACTGAGAGGGCTTGGCTGTACAAAAACTTAGTTCACAGCAAGCTGGGGTATATATCTACCTCATGCTAGCCTGCTGCGCCTTAACTATCCAGGTGGACCTCATGGCTGTGCATTAAAAGGTTCAGTAGTGTGCTTTGATCAAAGTGCACTAGGGAATTCTCAGTGCACAGCTGCAGCATCCACACAGATAGTTAATGTGCATCAGGCTGGTATGAGGTAGTTCTTCTCTGAGTAGCGTCCATGTGAGTGCTCCACGTCAGGTGCACATGTTGATGTGAAATTTCTCGTCAGCTAATTTATTGCCGCAAGAAGTTGCTTTATTTTTAAAAATAACTATCAAAAAAAATTCTAGTTAGTTTGAAATTAAGATATTCTGTGCCCATATACTACTGGGAAGAGTGCGTTAGAAATACTGATATTGAAGGAAGATAGTTAGATATAACAGAATTATTTTTTTCAACACTGACTGAGCTGTGAGAATATTCTCAACAGATGAAATTTGCCCTTGTGCAGAGGGCCTGCACAAGGCATATATATCATTTGAGATTTAGTTTGAGGACTGTGATCACAGTAACTTCTTAGCTCATGTTCGAAAGTTAAACAGGTAGTTTTATAAGGAAGTAAAATCAGAGAAAGCTGTACAAAATAATTCAGGAAGCCTTGAACCTTTCTCAGAACAGTCAGGAGAACATGTTTTTTTTGTGTGTGTTTGTTTTTTAGGAGTGTCCTTGGAAAATTTTCCACTGTGCAAGGAGTTGTTGATTCCTCCTGGGACACAAAACTATATGGTCCGAATGCGATTGTATGATGTCAACAAGCGACAACTAAACCTAACCATAAGGATTGTATGTCGAGCTGAAGGGTCTCTAAAAATATTCATTTCTGCTCCATATTGGCTAATTAACAAAACAGGTATGTTTAACTTAGCTGTTCATAACTACTACTGACAGTCACTCACCTGGAAATGAGGATGACATTTAGTATTGATTTGCTGTGCAGCCAGGTAAAGCTTTTGAAAATGAATTAAGAAAATAGGCTTCATCAAATAGCAAATATCCATTCTCATTGTGAAGGTCTTGTAAATAATTAAATAACTGAGTTGTTGCAATGAAGATTTTAAAACTTGGTAGTTATGCATTTTTAAATGTAATAAGGTGCCTAAGTTAGAGCCTTGGTAAGGCTCTGTATACATCAAAATAAACTGATATAGAATTTATTTTTCAAACACTGAAGAACCTTCATCAAGTAAGAGAAGTCTAAAGCAATAATTATATTGTGATAGTGCCATCTTGGCCAATATACAAGGGTATGAAGCAGAGAACTCTAGAGCTGAAAGCATCAGACTCTGCAGCTTGAACTAAAAAGCCAGGCTGTGTAGCTTGGAGTTGTAACAATCTCATATCCTGTGTGGATCAGACACAGAGTGGAATGTGCTGACCAGTGGGTTACATATTACATAAAAAAATTAAATTGTTCTTAAACTTTAAAATTGCTGCTATTGTTCCCATTTTCACAACTAATAATATAATACCCGGTCCGGAATGAAGAATATTTTTGTTTTAAATTGGAGTGTAAATTAAAGTTTAATTTATGATTATTTTTGCTTAAAGGGTTACCACTGATCTTCAGACAGGACAATGCAAAGACAGATGCTGCAGGTCAGTTTGAAGAACATGAGCTTGCTAGAAGCCTGAGCCCGCTTCTCTTCTGTTATGCTGACAAAGAACAGGCAAACTTGTAAGTAATGTTGATGGGAAGGAAAAATGCTTACAAAGAATGAAAATAATTATTGAAAGGATCTGGTGCTGATATTTAAGTATGAATATCCTGTAGGAAAAATCCTTCATTGGCAGGATGATGTGGTAAGGTGTTTAGTTTGAGATATTGAAATGAGCTTACTCACTATTTAGACATTTGATACTGAAAACTAACCATTTGGTTGGCTAGTTTTATTTTACATGTATGGAAATCATGCTTCTTTTCATAACTTGGTAAAGCAAGAAAATCCAAAGTCTCTTTTCCCTGAGGAAATTTACCAGACTGCTCACTCTGATAATGTCCTTACTATAACTAAAATAATTTGACTAGCATAAAAAGACATAAAGGCACGTTGTATAAACATCAAACAGTTACTCAAAAAGTGTGTTTTTAAAAAAGTCTACCTTCTGTGTTTGAATTTAACAAATTAATTGACTGAACTTGTCAAAAACCAGGGACAGTTTTAAATTATATACATATGTACACACACGAATATATATTTATAAAAATACAAATTTAAATATACTGAAAATATTTAACAGCAAAAAAGGAAAACTGAGGAGTCTTTGTAATTTGTGGTGGCTTATTACTGCTTCAATGACTTATAGCTCAGTTCTTTGCTGATTTTTCCCACCTATTTTGACTTATTATTGTGAACATATCCATCAGCCTCAAAAACTGCCCCAAACTACCCATTTCATATATGAGTTAGCTACTACCTGCAGCAGAACTGCTATGTTTCTGATGCACAAGGGAATGGCAGGATTTTGGAGCCGTTTAACCCTGATGCGTCATGGAGTTTATCTCAGCACAGGCTTCCTGCAGTTGTTCTTTGGGAGAATCTGCTACAACATGGATCCGCTGATCATCGATCCCCATGTATAGTTGCAGCAGTCTGTCAGGAGATTTCTTAATGGATTGCCCTCTGGAAACATGATTCACTCTTTAATGACCATACTTAATCATTGTTGAAAATGTATGTTGAAAAAAATCAAGACCTATTTTAAAAAAAAAAAAAATTCCAGTTTGGTAAATGAAAAATTCTCTCCAAGCCTATTTTAATTCCTAGGCCCTTCTGTTGAGATTGTCAGAAAGTTAATGGATACTGCCAATTGTGATGGTGATTTTTGTGATGTGGTCTGAGAAATAGGACTTCTCTAATATTAAGTTGAACCTAATCTGAGGAAGAAAAATGTGCAACATTTCATTGAGCATATCACAGCTTCTTCAAGTGCTTTGAGTTCTGCTAATGAATAGTGCTATATAAAACCTTGGTAGTTGTGGTGGTGATTATTATTATTGAAAGGAAACCTAGATTTGTTGATTATTAAGAGGTTGAACTGGTCTGCCATGAAAAAAAATTAAAAACAGAAGGTAAAAATACAAAGCTGGTTGCTAATTTTAGGAAAATGTGATTTGAAATTTGTTTATAGTCACATAGATATTTTACTTCTAAAAAAAATTATTCAAATCACTGAGCCTCTCCTTGCCTCAGTTTACCCACCTGAAAAATAGTGTTGTTAATGCCTACCTCCTATGGCCATTGAGTTTTCATTAATGTTTGCAAGATGCTTAAAGAATTTTAGATAAAACATGCTAAAATATGTAATGTATTATTACTAGGCAAGAGATTTTGCTAGTAGTTTGTAATAGTTTTGTTAGTGTATACAGTCTGAATACATCTAGGTTCAGTAGAAAAATCACCAAAGTATTGTTCTGATACTTAACCCTTTATTTAGATGAGTAAATCAGCATGTTCTTTCATTACCCATAGTTGTACAATGCGAATTGGGAAAGGAATCCATCCCAAAGGTATGCCTGGCTGGTGTCAGGGATTCTCACTGGATGGAGGCAGCGGTGTCCGAGCCCTTAAAGTGATTCAGCAGGGAAACCGACCTGGCCTGATTTATAACATTGGTATGTAATCATGGATCAATTTGTTAAATATTACAGAAATGGTGCAGCCACCATTTGCCTCCGTATAACAGTAAGAAATTAATTTTCTTCCTCTACCTCTGCGAACAAACCACACGTACATACTCTTGGTCTCTCAAATACTGCAGTGACTATAAAGACGTTTGGGGAGCAAGCTTCCCTGCACTTAACTTCATCTATAACTTCATTATTCAGTGAAAAAGGACTTCCTAATGTGAATTATGTCAAGATTTTTTCCATTGAATTATGCAGTGCTCTTGTGATGGAGACAGATTTAGGCTACTAAACTCATTATACCCATGGCCTAATGGGTTATAAAAACAAGTCTCTAACTGGGAAAGGTTAATACAATAAGAAAGTGGTATAATCTGAACACAGGGACCAGGGGTCTGGAATTCTTGTGTTCTAATCCTAACTGTGACATGGATATCTTTTGTGGCCTTGAGCAATAGCTTGAACTTTACCTGAGTTTCCCTATCCGTAAAATGATAATACCTACTGTACTTACCCCTCAAGAGTGTTGTAAGAATAAAGAGGGTAAAGTGCTTAAAAATGTTATGTGGTGTTACTTATAATTACCAAGCTCAGATTTTCAAAAAAACCTCAGCACCCAAACCCAGCAGCTTCCATTTTTCTTCATAGTCTCTTTTCTGATTACTTCTGATCTAACCAGGGCCGGCTCCAGGCACCAGGCACCCAAGCTGGTGCTTGGGGCGGCACCTGGAGGGGGGCGGCGCGGCGCTCCGGCCGCCGGGGAGAGCAGGGCCACAGCCGGGCTCGCCGCCCTCCCCCCGGCGCTCTGGCCGCCCTCCCCCCGGCCGCCGGGGGGAGAGCGGCGAGCCCCTGCCGGGGCTTGCCGCCCTGCGCTCTGGCTGCCGCGGGGAGAGCCGAGCCCCAGCCGGGGCTCGCCGCCCTCTCGCCGCCCTGCCCCCGGCGCTCTGGCTGCCGGGAGAGCCGAGCCCCCGCCGGGGCTCGCCGCCCTGCCCCCGGCGCTCTGGCCCCCGGCGCGGGGGGAAGAGCGGAGCCCCCGCCGGGGCTCCGGCCGCCCTCCCGCTCCGGCCGGAGGCTTTTTTGCCTGGGGCGGCAAAAAAGCCAGAGCCAGCCCTGGATCTAACCTATCTGAAAAACATCCATGTATGTCTTAAAACATATAAGTATGTGCTTTGTTAGTTAATTTGTAAAAATGAATGGCCAGGTAATCGCCTCCAAGTTTTGAACAGAATTTAAACTGCTTACATTTGTCAGAGGAATAAATGAATTTTATAGATATATTCATTCAAATGCCAATTTAAAAAAACAGTCTAAAAAAAACCATGAAGGAAATGCATCCATCTCTCCTTTCCTTCAGCAGTCTAGGGATGCTTTCATAGGACTGAAGAGAAATTTGATTTCTCTCTTTCTCTAGGCCTAAGGCTCCTGCTCCATTATTTTAACCTTAGTGGAAATTTTTGTTTTTCTTGATTTTTCTGTAAAGATCATTTCTGACTAGCCTCTTTCTAAACATCACAGTCCCAGCAACTTCATTGTATTCATTTCTGTTAATAGATGTTGCACAGGAACAGGCCAAATCCTACCAAAGAAAGCTCAGCTTCTGACCTTTTGTTAAGAATGTAGAACTAGAGTAACATCTTCTGGGTCTGATCCTCGGCCCCTGTGGCATATGAGACCGAAATCTCCATTAACACTTCAAGGTTTCTAGTATGAACAGACTGCAGTACTACTGAAGTGCAATCTGAGCGGCCGCATAAACCTTGTTGACACTGTGTATGTAATAGAAAGTAATCCATCTTGATCTGACCCTAAAATTTGGGGTGTGTCAGTTTTTCCTTTTCATTAAAAGATGTTTGCCCCACCCTCTGAATAGAGAGGTTTTTCTCTCTGGGACCATGTTTCAGGTTCAGAACTTCATTTGTTGCAGCGTATGAAGCAAGACAGCACAGGTCATATATTAACAAGGCGGGGCTGTTCGGGAATATTATTTCAGCTAATGGAAAACATAACAGGCTGGTACATTTCCCAAAGTAGTTGTCTTTAAAAGATCATTGAGCAAAACTGTTGTGGTAGTTTTGCATTGCAAATAACATATCTTTGAAGTATAAATCTTATGTTATTTGGACCTTTTCTCCTGATGCATTGTAGGAATCTTGCTGCAATGTTAACTACTAAGGCATGAGACAAATTACCCATTCCTTGGTGTCAAAACATGTTGTCACAAATTATAATTGATGGTGTAAATTTACCAGAGTCCATTTTACACATTTAGTCTAATAAACAGAGGGGGAAAGTAAATAGCTAAAATTTTGGCTTCATTGGACTTTTGGTCCTTAATACAAAAACAGGCTTTGCCAGTATGTAGGTTTTTTGCTAGTGTGTTAAAGTGACTTGGAACTTTCATATGATGATGTAGTTAACCTTATATATGTGTGCTGTCAAATTGGGTGAGAGAATATAGATTAAATTAGTCCATATTTCAAATTTTTAGTACATTATTTGCTTGCATCAGGTTTGTTGATTTTAGCCTAAGGAACTGCACCACTGGCTAGGTTTTCTGATTCAGTGTACATGAAGGATTTTCAGAGAAGCATGTTAGCACATGCTGCTATTGATAGTGATAGAAGCTGAAATCCTAAGAAAAATAAAGGAAGCAAAAGTTCTTAGTTTTTGGGGGTGTAGCGGAAAAGAACTGAATAAAGTATTATTGAAAAGAAGTTCAATAGGAATACTTGAATTATTTGGAATCGCAACTATAGTAATTAAAATGTGCTCTCCAAGCAATGACAGTGTGAGTTATCTGAGCTATTTTTTATTTTGTATTTCCTCAGTGCGCTTTGAGTTTCAGTGAACTGTTTGCAAACTGTCCTTTCAGGCTTCCTATGTTTACATATTTACACTTATGTAGTAGTTTTCAAAGCACCATTTTGACTCCCTCTATAGGCACTGTTGCATACTTCCTGAATTTCTTTTGAATGTCTCTACTGTAGCTTCTACACCATATACTGCCTGGGTGTTTTTCATGTTGGGTATTTATAGGTGCTTTTGTTTCCAAACCTCTCTTTTGTCTCCTTTTTTTATTCTTTTCGTTTTACTCCATGTCTGTTTCCAGGGTGTTTCTCCTTTCTCGTGTTGTTCATATAATTTTTCACTTTTACCTAAAGGCATTTTTACCTTCTGGAATCAGGGGGGAGGAATATTGGATGGAAGAGAAGAGCCACTAAAGCAGGTGTTTGAAAGAAAATTCATTGGGGGCGGGGGGAAGGGGACGGACAGATAATTCACTAAAGGCAGGGAGGCCCAAAGGGTGTTAGAACTCAGTAATCAGCAATTTGGATATAATGCTTCATGTTTTTGGTGCCTAAGGGTCAAGCAACCCACTGAATTTTATGGGATGAAAATTTTATTTTGGCAATTTGTTGTTAGGCTCTGCCTTGACTCACTGTCTTTCACCCATATCCTTTAATGCCTTGTTTAAACATGATTCTGGCTCACCGAGTTTCAACTGCAGTGTAGTCCTATTTTTACTCATCTCTAAGAAATTGCTGCAGAGCAACCTAGGTAAGCCAGTAAAAGGAATGGGAGAGCATGACTACTTACTTCTTGTCAGTGCCCCAAGGACACAATTATTCCTCCTTCTTCAGAACTCTACCATTCATTGAAACCTCAGGCTGAATTTTCACGATGAAGTGCTTTTCCCCCAAAGTGTTTTGAGAAACTTCTGGGGTGTTCAGTAGTATTGGTATTTGCCTATCAGTGTTCATGTACCTGGTTTTCATGATTTGAGGAGCTCATGGTGACTTACTTCACACCCCTAAGACTCCAACTGAAAGTGGTTTGGACCATTCTTTTGAAGAGGAAAATAAACATAACTTCTGAAAAGGACCCCAAGCTATTCTTGTGCCATCTATAATGCTGACAAGACTAAACTACTACATTCCACTTTATAGACAATAAAAAAGTATAGCAGATGACATTATATAAACCAGATTTTGTTGACTATTTCTCTTTAAAATATATGCAAGCTGTAGAACATATGCATTGCGTCGGAGAAACATTATTTTAAAAGTTTACATTTCTTATACTAAATAATTTTTTCAGACAGTAGATATTTTTATTTTTAACAGACTATTTCTTCTTATTAGGTATTGATGTTAAGAAGGGCAGAGGTCGTTATATTGACACTTGCATGGTAACATTTGCACCCCGTTACCTATTAGATAATAAATCATCACACAAGCTTGCCTTTGCTCAACGGGAATTTGCCAGAGGTCAGGTAGGACTACCTTTCTACTAGCAAATATTTCATATTTTTTAATAGCGTAAACATATTTCATAGAAGATTATCTTTAAAGGAGGGGAAGTGTAATTATCATAAGGTAAAATCCCAATAGTGTTGATTCTGCCGTTCTGAATTATATATATCTGAGTTTCTTGTCAGGCTGTTGGATCAGACCTTGAAAAATGAGCTCCTATATAATTTGTATGCACATTAAAGATCCTGTGATTCTTTTTAAAGAAATAGGGGTTTGTACGTGTGCCCTTTCCCAAAATTTCCCCTCCCCCTACCATTGTGCAAGACATTCTGTGACAGTAGGTTCTGGTCCCCTCCATTCAAGAAGTGATGCCATTGCAGTGTTGATATATATATATATATATATATATATATAAATATAAATTATTTGGAGATGCTTCAGGATGAAAGTTGGTGTGAAAATATAAACTACTATTAATACTTGGTTATGAGAATATATTTTCCTGTGTATCTAATTGCTGTCATTCATTTCATGAAAAAATTGCTTCATTCAAATTTCACGGTCTGTATAGATTGTTTGTAGTGTATTGTTTTTAAGGTGGTGGTGATGTTACTGCCTGTCTTTCTGTTATTAGGGTACCTCAAATCCTGATGGCTATATCTCCACTCTTCCTGGTTCCAGCGTTGTGTTTCACTGGCCCCGTAATGATTATGATCAATTATTATGCGTACGGCTAATGGAGGTTCCAAACTGTGTTTGGTCTGGGGGTTTTGAAGTCAACAAAAATAGCTCTTTCCATATCAATATGAGGTAGTTACTGTACATGGATGATATATATTTAAAGTTGTCTTCTGTGTCTGATAAAGAAGCAAATGTCTAAACTTGTGACTACAATAACAAGTCAGATGTCTGCTTCTCTTGTGTTTGACCTGTTTTTCGTTGGTTTAATGTGAAAAGCAGATACTTTCTGTCTGGTGGACTGTTAAGTATCTTAATTAAAAGAGCTGTGAATGCTTGTGTACATTTGCTATTTGTTGTGAAATAGACTACATGCTCTGTGTGTGTGTGTGTGTGTGTGTGTGTGTGTGTGTGTGTGTG